>NC_090253.1:62327170-62345934 GCF_037325665.1 Littorina saxatilis | reverse complement strand
TGCTACTAAGGATAGAGAAAACCCTAAACTTGCTTAAGAGTCGTAACCTGTCTATGTATGGCAAAGCCAAAACTGTAAATATTATGATTTTGTCCAAATTGTGGTACGTCGCCACCGTTTTACCTCCCCCGGACCATTATGTTAAGTTGATTGAAAGACGTGTTTTTGATTTCGTGTGGTCTTCACGCAACGAACAAATTAACCGGGAAACCATGTTTTTGAGTCCGGAGAAGGGAGGAGTCGGAGTTGTAAACATTCGAGCAAAAGTGAAGAGCCTCTTGTTAGCACAAGTTTTGAAAGTCTTTTTAAGTAAAAATTGTCCATGGGTATTCTTTGGACACACCTTTTTGGGGTTAGTGCTTCGGCGTTTTCCCGACTATGTTTTTTCAAACAACCAGCCGCATTGTGTGGAGGATCTACCCTCATTTTATGTAAATTGCCGTGCTGCCGTACAAGCAGTACTTTGTGCAAAGCCTGATTTTGTCTTTACATGTACTCAAACTTGCAAAATGTACTATCAACTTCTGTTAAAGGCCAAAAATACTGTGCCTAAGTGTTGCACAACCTTTCCACAGCTACCCTTCAATATTCTGTTTCGCGATCTGACGAACAAAGTGCTAGACCCTGTCACTCTAAATGTGTGTTTCAGGCTAGCACATGACGTTCTGCCAGTCGCATACAGACTGTATTTGTGGAATTACCCCGTAGTCCGTTTTTGTACGTTTTGCCGCACACAGTGTGAGACGGTAGAGCACTTGTTGTTTTACTGCCCACTGTCTCTGCTTGCCAAAGAATGGCTCCACAACATGCTAAAAGATTTGTGTGATTTGGATTTAAATATTGAAATGCTTCGTTTTGGGCTTGTCAACCCCACGGTTGACTTCCGTGACCTCGCACTGGTTCTGCTATCCGAGTACAGATACTCAGTATGGATGTGTCGGAACCAGTGTCGATTTGACAACAAACGTCTAACTGCACAGCAGTATAAAAAATACCTAACAGCTCGTTTGAGCAACAGAATTTTAATTGACCATCGTCGTCTGACGATTGACAAGTTCACCCGCCTATGGATCCTGCCTGGTCTGTGTAGGCTGAACGGCAGGGGGCGGGTGGTCAACACCTTCCCTCCTTAAAATGTAACTTTTCCGTAACTGATGGTCATTGGGCATGTGCTAAAAGGAGAGTGAGAGGCAGCGTGAAAAGAAAGAGTGAATGACGTACATGCCCGGTGACCAAGTGTGAATGTGTTGAGGAATAATGTTTGATCTATGTGTGTAAAAACATGTTTTTGCATATGTCCAGCCATGATGATTGTATGATGATTGTATGATGATTGTATAACGGAATATTCTTGCGAACATGTTCCGTATGTATGAAAATAGCCTAGTCATTGCAAAACCTATTTTGTGCAAGCGATGCTGTTTTTGCTGCCAAGCGCGCAGTGAACAGCCTTGCAGGCACCAACAGACGCCCACCCCCTTCCTCCCCCTTCCCCCCCCCCCCCCCTGTTCCCTATCTCGACCAGTGCATAGCTACATATCAGCCCGCACTCTGACATTCTTTACACTCGGCACATACACACCCTTACTCCCAGCCTCTTGGCTCTCTCCTCTTCCTGCTGCTCCCTTTTCCCACGGCAATAAAACACCCTCCTCCCTACCCTCCCCCTCCCCCCCCCCCCCACATGTGCCAGTCGCTGTCTGAACTCGGGGTGCCCCTTGCAGATAACCCCCACCAGAACACACATTCTTTGTACACCACGTTTTCCCGGTTTATGTGCAACACTGTGCATGGACACCTCACAAAATACGCAAAGTAAAAAGATCAACTTGTTTTATCCTGTACATTTGATAGATCACTGTTTTCTTAGTTTGTGTTATTTCCGCACCAAAAGTCCTTGATTGTTGTAAAGGATCTGTTTTATGTTCGTCTCCCAGTTTTGTGTGATTTGTAATTGAATCTCCATGCTTTTGACATGTCGCACGACACAGACACATGACAAAAACTTACCAAAAAGATCAATTTGTTTTATATTGTCCATTCTTTTTAACCTCGATGGAAAGTTTTACAAACAGATGACGTATTTTGCCATTGTTATATGTTTTATTGATTAAATGGGACCTCTACGCATTTTGTAGTGTCTATCCCAAATGTAAAAAAAAAGTATCTGTTCTTATCAGCTTAATATCTGATACGCTCCCGACAAGGGGGCTTCGATATTAAACTGATTTTTGAACTCAGGTGAAGTGTCAGGGGCTTGCTCCGCCTTCGCCACGGGTTGTCCTGGTATTGCAGTACCTCCAGGCTCGGCCCTCTCCTCACAACGAGGAGTAATAATCCAATTCAAAAGTCATGAGCACACACCCAAAGCTTTGAAAAAAAGGGTTATGATGTGTAGTGAGTAAATATGCCTTTTATTGTGGAGAGAGAGAGAGAGAGAGAGAGAGAGAGAGAGAGAGAGAGAGAGAGAGAGAGACAGAGAGAGACAGAGAGAGACAGAGAGACACAGAGACACAGAGAGAGAGACACAGAGAGAGAGAAACGTCTTACTTTCGATATCAGTCAGTGTGCATGGTTGTGCACTTTGCATTGATATATAGAGCTTAATTTTCACTCCTCTCTCGCCAACGGCCATACCACGTTGAAAGCACCGGTTCTCGTCCGATCACCGAAGTTAAGCAACGTCGGGCCCGGTTAGTACTTGGATGGGTGACCGCCTGGGAACACCGGGTGCAGTTGGCATCATTTTTTTTCCGTGTTTTTTTCATTGTTTTAATTTTTTCTTTTTTTTTACAACTAGTTGACGGATAGGATAATTGTTGCTGATGGTGAAGGACGGCCAAGACTGTCTTTTCTTTAGTAGGGGGAGTCGTCCCGGAATGCAGTGTTGATTTTGATGGTGGGCTTGTGCAGTTTGCATCGATATATAGAGCTTAAATTTCCCTCCACTTTCGCCAACGGCCATACCACGTTGAAAGCACCGGTTCTCGTCCGATCATCCGGTTAGTACTTGGATGGGTGACCGCCTGGGAACACCGGGTGCAGTTGGCATCATTTTTTTTCCTCCCGGCGTCTTTCTGTTTAGTTTTCTTGTTCTTTTTGGTGTATTTTTTCTCTGTTGTTCCAATGTTTCATTGTTTTGTTTATTATGTATTTGATTTCCTAACTGTTGATACATTTTGCAGATAATTATGATCACGCTTGATGAGCGACATCGTATTGGATGGAAGAGGTGAGTATCATGTTTTTTTCTCAAATGTTATTTGTTTGTTTGTGTGTCTGTGTCGAGTGTGTTTACACAGCATGCCTCTCCTCTGTATGTACAGTGGTCAGAGAGAGAGAGACTTACCTGACGTCGGCCTGACGTTGTTCAAGCTGTGAAAAGAACCATTTTGTGCAGGAAAGGGTGTTTTTGCAGTGCATAGTGGCTTACTTTTAAATAACAACGTTGAGTGGGACGAAATGGACCTGCAGGATAAAGGAATGGGGGGATGGGTGTGCAATTGGTGGGTTGAAAATGTAGCTTTGTCAAGTATGGAAGGGCAGCGTCCCTGTTTGTAAGTGTCTGCAACTTTCATGGCACTTGATTTTTGAGTCCGGAGGGGTTATCGCTTCTCGGCCTTTTGGCTAAGATCAAAGTGTAGTATCTGTTCTTATCAGCTTAATATCTGATACGCTCCCGACAAGGGGGCTTCGATATTAAACTGATTTTTGAACTCAGGTGAAGTGTCAGGGGCTTGCTCCGCCTTCGCCACGGGTTGTCCTGGTATTGCAGTACCTCCAGGCTCGGCCCTCTCCTCACAACGAGGAGTAATAATCCAATTCAAAAGTCATGAGCACACACCCAAAGCTTTGAAAAAAAGGGTTATGATGTGTAGTGAGTAAATATGCCTTTTATTGTGGAGAGAGAGAGAGAGAGAGAGAGAGAGAGAGAGAGAGAGAGACAGAGAGAGACAGAGAGACAGAGAGAGACAGAGAGAGAGACAGAGAGAGAGAGAAACGTCTTACTTTCGATATCAGTCAGTGTGCATGGTTGTGCACTTTGCATTGATATATAGAGCTTAATTTTCACTCCTCTCTCGCCAACGGCCATACCACGTTGAAAGCACCGGTTCTCGTCCGATCACCGAAGTTAAGCAACGTCGGGCCCGGTTAGTACTTGGATGGGTGACCGCCTGGGAACACCGGGTGCAGTTGGCATCATTTTTTTTCCGTGTTTTTTTCATTGTTTTAATTTTTTCTTTTTTTTTACAACTAGTTGACGGATAGGATAATTGTTGCTGATGGTGAAGGACGGCCAAGACTGTCTTTTCTTTAGTAGGGGGAGTCGTCCCGGAATGCAGTGTTGATTTTGATGGTGGGCTTGTGCAGTTTGCATCGATATATAGAGCTTAAATTTCCCTCCACTTTCGCCAACGGCCATACCACGTTGAAAGCACCGGTTCTCGTCCGATCACCGAAGTTAAGCAACGTCGGGCCCGGTTAGTACTTGGATGGGTGACCGCCTGGGAACACCGGGTGCAGTTGGCATCATTTTTTTTCCTCCCGGCGTCTTTCTGTTTAGTTTTCTTGTTCTTTTTGGTGTATTTTTTCTCTGTTGTTCCAATGTTTCATTGTTTTGTTTATTATGTATTTGATTTGCTAACTGTTGATACATTTTGCAGATAATTATGATCACGCTTGATGAGCGACATCGTATTGGATGGAAGAGGTGAGTATCATGTTTTTTTCTCAAATGTTATTTGTTTGTTTGTGTGTCTGTGTCGAGTGTGTTTACACAGCATACCTCTCCTCTGTATGTACTGTGGTCAGAGAGAGAGAGACTTACCTGACGTCGGCCTGACGTTGTTCAAGCTGTGAAAAGAACCATTTTGTGCAGGAAAGGGTGTTTTTGCAGTGCATAGTGGCTTACTTTTAAATAACAACGTTGAGTGGGACGAAATGGATCTGCAGGATAAAGGAATGGGGGGATGGGTGTGCAATTGGTGGGTTGAACATGTAGCTTTGTCAAGTATGGAAGGGCAGCGTCCCTGTTTGTAAGTGTCTGCAACTTTCATGGCACTTGATTTTTGAATCACAAGAAAACCAGACAACTCAACAGCCACTACCACCTGCCAATACACACACACACACAAAACAAAGACCCCGAAGAAAACTTCTTTACCAACCCAAGCAACCTCCTCCCTCCTTCTTAGAGTTCCCCGTGGTGGTGCAGGACCTGAAGGAGGGCCCTGCAACATTGCAGGGACTCGGCCTCAGGAGGAAAAAAACTTTTGACCTTGCCATCGGCGAGGTCAAAGAAATACGCATGCTGGCAGCTGGGAGCGTCCTGGTAGGGTGCTCCTCAGCATCACAACAAAACAAGCTATTGAGGCTGGACTCGATCGGCGGCATCAAAGTGAAATGCCACCGTCCGGAGGTAACAACCGAAGGTGTCATTAAACGCATACCCACAATACATTCAGGAACAGACCTGTCTGAGATGGCAGTGGGCGTGCGCGTCCGGATGGAGGATGGGAGTCTTGTAGAAAAGGGCCCCTCCTCGGTTCGATCTTTTCGCCGTCTTCTCCTTAGGGATGGGAAACCGTCTCAGGCGGTCCGTGTCACGTTTACAACGGCAATTCTTCCAGACAGCGTCGTTCTGGAGAGTGAGGTGTACGGCGTCGAACCCTACACTCCTCCAGTGCGGCGCTGTACGAAGTGCCAGAGACTATCGCACCTAAAACAACAATGCAAATCAAAAGTGCAGATCTGCCCCCGATGTGGCTCCAAGGGCCACGACGGAGCGACGTGCACCAAGGCCAAACATTGCGTAAACTGCAAGGGCGAGCATTCCGCCGCTTATCTTGGATGCCCGGAAATGAGACTGAGGCTGCAGGCCAATAAGATCAGGTCGGCAGCATACATACCATATTCTGAGGCCCTGGATCGGGCGCGGCGCGAGCTCGCCAAACAACAAAATAAAACAGCGACTGCCCCAGCGGAAATGAGGGACTCCTTCTGGCGTCCCCCTCCGCAACCGATCCGGCGGACCTCAACCCCCCGGTCCGGGTACTCTTTGGCTGTCCAGAGACCCCCCCTGGGTGGGCAAGTAAATAAAATACAAGAAATCAAAAACAAAATGACCGAACATGACAATACACTCCTTCCAGTTCATGCGGACAGTTCTGCTGCAACCGCGAAGCACCAAACAACTTCGCAAAATCCAAATCCTGGCCCCCAGGCGCCCTGTAAGTCTCAGACGGCTCGGGCAGAGGCGCCGCTTCATGGGACCCCCGGGTTAAAGGCCTCCCTCCTACGCAAAGCCCAGAACAGGAAGGAGGACTCGAAAGAAGAGCAGCTCTTCGAGAGGTTGATGGGGAGAATGGAGGAGGGATTGGCCCAGAGATTCAGAGAATACAAACTTAAAACTGAACAGGAAATAAAGCAGCAGATGAGGGAGGAGCAGGAGAAGGCAGAGCTTGAGCTAGCCGACGCTGCACTAGATAAGCTAAAAACAGGAGAGCAATATGCAAATTTAAATGAACAACAAAGAGGCCTTCAAGGTTTCATCGAGCAGTGCCTCGGCTTCATGGTTAAGGCCAGACAGATGCAGAGTCCTCTCGACCTGATCGACTCCCTCTCAGCTACATACACACAACTCTCCAACACCAAGGTTGAACGCTTCATTCCGGGCGGCGCCACTCTGGCGCTGGGCGCTCTTGCTGGTGCCAAGCAGTTGTCCGTGACGGATATGAAAGCTGTTAAAACCACTTTTTAACCTATTTTAAATCTGCCCTTTAACTTACCTTCTTTGTGCGTGTTAAAATGGCTGAACAAGGTGAAAGCGGTCACGGATTTATCATATTACAGTGGAACTGTCGCTCTATCAACTCTAACTTCTCTCAGCTATATAATTATATATCAAATCACTCTGCTGACATCTTAGTTATCCAGTCAGTCAAGAGAAAACGCTCCCTACTGCCTTCTATAGATGGTTTTGACTTCCCTCCCATAGTAGAGCAAAAGGGCTCAGGGCAACTCATTCAAACAGCTATTTATCTAAAGTCTTCCTTAAATTACAAACCCTTTGCACCTCTCATCCCTAGTTCAGAAAATCTCAGTACATGTGCTGTTGAAATCGAAATAAAAGGATCCAAAAACCTCAACATAGTTAACATATATTACCCCCACGGGTGTAATAAAAAAGGAACTACCGACTGGCTAAAATCCCTGGATCATGGCAGGGCACACTGGTGCGTGATGGGTGATTTTAATAATCACCACCCTCTGTGGGACTCTGCTAACCCTAGATACAAACATGCCAATAGCAACCTTGCTGACGTCATTTTGGAAACTGACTTTTGTATACTAAACGATGGCTCGGCAACCAGACTTCCAGACAGAGCTGACCATTCCCCGTCAGCAATCGATCTCTCCCTTTGCTCAAATGCCATAGTCACTGACATCGACTGGAACGTTTTCCCGGACGCCCTCGGCTCCGATCACTTACCCATTGTTCTTACCTTCCGCCACTTCGCCCCTAATCGCAATAACTCGGAGGTCAGAAAAAAGTACAATTACAAACAGGCAAATTGGGACAGCTTCCGTGCGGAGCTCGAGGGTGTCAGGGAGGAAACTCTCCTTACGGATGACATCGAAGCCTCTTACAATAACATACGTCAATGTATACTCACTGCTGCCAATAATCACATTCCGCTTAAATCAGTAAATCCTAACTGTAAGGCCAAAAGGAATGAGTGGTGGAATGCAGACTGTGATGAAGCCTTGGCAAACAAGCGATATCACATTAGGACATATCTCAGGCACTGCTCAGACGCTAACTTCACGAATATGAAGTCAGCTGAAATACAATTTAACCAGATCACCGCTGAGGCTAAACTTCAAAACTGGGAAAACTTTGTCCACAAAGAAACTAAAGACTACAAAGACTGTGGCAAAATCTGGAAGAAAATCCGCAGATTTAAATGTAGATACAGAACTAAAGAAAAGCCACTACTATCGGGTGATAAAATGACCACAACTGACTCTGAAAAGGCAAACCTATTAGCAGATACCTTTGCCAAAAATAGTCAATCAAAATCCCTAGATACTGAACGACTCAATTATAGGTTAGATCAGGAGAAGGGTTTCACATACCCCCCAGATGACAACCAGTTGCCTATAAACTGCATGTTTAAGGCAAAAGAAGTCCAAAACGCCATCTCTTCTGTGAAAGACCCAAAAAAATCCACAGGTTTAGACCCAATATCATATCACATGATAAAACATCTACCACCTAACTTTGTTAAGTTGCTCACTCAGTTTTTCAACCTATGCTGGTTAAAGGATACTATCCCCGCAGCGTGGTCAGACTCACAAGTAGTAGCAGTATTGAAGAGCGGAAAACCGGGCAATCTACCTGGCAGTTACCGCCCCATATCACTAACCCCCCACCTCAGCAAGATCTTTGAGCGTGTGGTGAACCAGAGGCTGGAGTTCCACCTCAATAAACACAATATCATTCCTACATGCCAGGCAGGTTTTAGGCAAGGTCGTTCGTGTGCGGACCACATTGTGCACGTCACTGAAAAAATCAAAAAGACCTTGGCACATAGTAATAATTCTCTTCTTGGAACCTTCTTTGATATTAAATCTGCGTACGACAGCGTCTGGCATGCTCGTCTACTCCTAAAACTCGGCAGAATCGGTGTCTCTGGCCACATGTACCAATTCATCAAAAACTTCATCAGCAATCGCAAGATGTCTGTCCGGGTGGGCTCTTCGGTGTCCGAAACCCATGCGCTGGACATGGGGGTTCCCCAGGGCAGTATCATCGCGCCAAACTTATTCAGCATCATGCTCTATGACATTACTTCTGTTAAAGTTGACGGTGCCAGTGTACTTCTGTATGCGGACGACCTCGCCTTAATAGACACTAATAGACCACGCCATAACAGAGTTACCAACACTGTTGACTTATCTTCTTACCAAACTAAAATCGACAACCTCTGTCAATATATGTACACCAACGGCTTCCAACTAGCCTCAAATAAAACAGTCTTTCTTGTTGTCTCCCGTAGACAACTGTACAGGAACTGCAGTATAAAGATAGGTTGTGATATTATCAAACCGAGCTCAGAAGTTAAGTTCCTCGGCGTTATCATCGATACCCGACTTAACTGGACCAGTCATATCGAACATCTGATCAATAAGGCCAACAAGGATCTTTATATCATACGCTACCTGGCGTCCCAATCCTGGGCCAGAGGGCGTAAGTGTGTCACAGAGGTAGTGCGGGCATTAATTCGCTCCCGCCTCCTTTACGGGTGCGAAGCTTATTTCGCGACGCGCCCGGCGCTCATGAAAAAACTGGCTATTATAGAGTGCAGGGCGCTCAAAATAGCTCTGGGACTCTCCCAACAAGCGAGTAAGAGTCGAGTCTACAGCGAGTGTGGGTGGCTGCCCCTTGTGGATGAGATAAAACTCCGTTCAGCTCAGTATGCTGTCAGAGCCCACGCGGTAGAGAACTCTGCCTGCGAGGTCCTGACTGACTTTTTTCCTCAGCACCAAAATTATGAGGCCAACACCAAACATAGCACTCAACTCTTGGCCAAAACGCTACCCTTATCCGACACAGTAAACCGCATTCTAGCCGATAGCGGGGTGAAGGTCAGTGAGCTGGCCAGGGTCCCCCCGCCCTCCTACCCGCCTTGGCTTGAGGAAACCCCTACTATCATATACGACAGTGAAGATAATACTACCAAAAAAGATAACCCCGTCTACCTAGCTACTGTTACAAAAGAAACCCTAAACTACAAATTCTCGGAGCATTTAAAAGTCTTTACTGACGGATCCAAATTTGCAGACGGCAGCGTTGGCTGCGCCTTTGTGATCCCAGATCTCAAAATCTCAAGGAAATATACTCTTAATAAAGACATCTCCATATTCTCAGCCGAGCTATTTGCCTTGCTCATGGCATGCACTTTTATAAATGACCTCCCAGTCACACCGCGTGCGGTAGTTTTCTGCTCTGACTCGCGCTCTTCATTACAAGCTCTGCATCGAAACACATCAAATCGGGCAGAGCTACAAAGAGAAATCCTCTTTATATGTCACCAGTTAATCTCATCCGGCACATCCGTATCATTTCTCTGGGTCCCCTCTCACGTAGGGGTCCGGGGAAATGAACTGGCGGATGTCGCTGCCAAAGAAGCGGCAGAATCTAGCCCAGCTAACACTAACATCGGCTACTCAGTAACCGAGTTCTACAGTAAAATCCGTAAACTCATTCGAAGTCAGTACGTAACATCTCTGTCCTATCAACCCATTGATATGAACGATCTACACCCCGATCTCCCAACAAACCTCCTCACTATCTTCAGACGCCTCCGTGCCGGCGGCTGCCGCTTCCATATCTTTAACAAGTCCTGCCATTGTGGAGAACCCTATTCATTTCAACACATTTTCGCTCCATGCGCTACAAATAGAATTACCTTTAAAACCTTATATGACCATATGCAGCTCCATGGTCTGAGTCCCCAGGATTATCTGCGCAGTAGCAGTTCTCTAGGCTGGTCACACAGCTTGCTGCTGTGCCGACTGGTCAGGGACTCGGACATGGGGCTGTGGGTATAACTAAGCCCAGATTATCACATCAGCGTGTTTCAGTTTGAGGTCGAGTGGCTCCCGCCATCCCTCCTGATTCCAGCGACTACCTTCTAGACAACATATCCTCACCCAAGGCCCACTAGTCGCCAAACTGTACATATTGTTTTTATTACCACGGCCTTCGTGGCTTACATCTTAATCCTTTTATTTGTAAAAAGTTTTGAGATTTATTGTTCGTGTTCCTCTTACTTGCTCATCTATTTGGTTTTATTGGTGATCCTGAAAGGTTCCACTTTTTAACTCGATTTGAAATAAAAAAAAATAATATTACAAGCCCGTTATTCAAGATATAGAATACAGACTTATAATTCTTACCAAGAAACATCTTAACTACTTTTCATTTTAACAAATTCCACAGAGCATTATCAACTCAACCCCACCCCCTGCCCTCCTCTCCTTATTTTTTGTTTCTTTCTTTCCTCTTTTTGAAAGCGGACAAACACTCAAGTCCTTAATGGCTCAAAACCGTAGGACTTTTAATATTAATTTTAACGAAGGGGTTATCGCTTCTCGGCCTTTTGGCTAAGATCAAAGTGTAGTATCTGTTCTTAACATTTACCACTGATTTTGTCTGAGCTGTGACGTTACCACGCACATTGCTGTTCAGAACTGTCCGCATCCCATGTGGATTTTTCTGACCAAGCTGTCTGCGGAGGGAAAGTAAAGGGAAACAATCCCGTTTTTATGTCATCGGTTGCTTCCCTTTGACCATTGTAAAAACCAAGCTACAAGCTACAGCCATGACTTTCCGCAACTCCAGAGGGATTCTGGACCTAGCTTCGACAGCCGGATCTTTTAAGGACTCGGCACAGACCTCCCGTCTGTCCTATGCAGAACGCCTTCGGGGGAACAACGCCCCATCGACCAGCCAGCCAGCCCTTTTTCCTCCCTCTTCGGTTGGAGTGTGGAACGTCAAGCTGCAGGAGGGCGACCGAGACCAGGCGGCAATGGAGCGCAGTATTAAACTGCACCTAAACGGTCGCCACGCCCACAGCATGTCTCAGGAAGCCATCATCGCTGCCCTCACAGGCCTGGGCATCGACAAAAGCGACATCTGTGCCCTGTGGAAGGGAGAGGACAGTAGGGAGGTGAACATCACTTTCAAGATAAACGGACCAGTAGACATGTGTCTCCGAGAGGATGTCCTGGATCTCCCGAATGGTGTCACAGGCACCTTCTCGTCGGGCACGGAGAGTGTCGTGGACATCCGTGTACACTGGGTACCCTTTGATTTCAGTGACCAGATCTTCCTGCGCCTCTTTCAGCCACTGGGGAAAATCAGGGGCATCAGAGCCTATGACAACGGGAACGGCATGAAGACGGGAGTCCGCAGTCTCCGCCTTGAAATGAAGAAAGAGCAACAACGTGAGATCCCCCACATGATCTCACTTAAAGACGAGGGACTCCAATTCCTCGTCACCGTTCGAGGAAGGGCACCACAGTGCCTAGGGTGTGGCCAGGTCGGCCATACCCGAGGACTCTGCCCGAAGTCCACCAGGGGACAGCAGCAGCTTCAGAAAAAGAGGGTCCAGGAGGCTACAGCCTCCAAGCTGACCAACCTTGGAGAGCTCCCCAAGGGCCGCGGACCTCCCCGACCAGCCCGTGAAGAGGCCTCCACCCCCACAGCCCCTTCCAAGACGGCAACAGAGTCCGACGCCCCTCCGGCCCCCGCCCAGAAGTCAGATGCCACCGTCGACTTAGACCAGACCACCAACACGGACACCACCGACAACACCACGACCACCTTTGCCAGCGCGAGTCCCGCTCCCACCGCCACTCCCGAGGACGAGGAAAGCGTGTGGGACCCTCTCAGCTCCCAGAGCACGACCTTCCAGGACAGCCAGCCCCTCATCACACAGACCCCGATGTCCCAGGCAGCGGATGTCGCGGGGAGTCCTGACCTCGACTCTGACCTTGACCTCTCCTCCTCCGAGTCGCCGCTCACTCCGGAGGAGCAGGCGGTAGACTCCCTGCCCTGTGCTCAGAGCGAGTCCCAAAATGAAGTGGACGCAGACCCTTCACAGGCCAGACATCGTGGACTGCCCCTGATGCCTCGGCGTCCTTCCTCCCGATCCAGCGAGGATTGGGGTAAGAGGAAGATGGACCACTCTCCAGAGCTCTCTAAAAGAAACTGTGTAGTCACCGAGGACAGTATGGACCAGTAACCAGAACTTTGTAGACCTTTTTTGATGTAACCCGCAACCTGCCAACACTCCAGATTATTTCATCATGCTCTGTGAGTACCAACCATGTATTTTATTGAAATTGTGTTAACCTTTGTAATGTTAATAGGTTCTTTGAACTGCAACGGTCTTAGAGACCAAAACAAAGTACAATTAGTCAAGCATTTAATTGATAGGGAAAAAATTGATGTTCTATTTTTACAAGAAACTCATATTGACACTCTAAATTTTGGACGTAAAGTAGCCTGTAAACTAGGCGGACATGTGTTTTGGTCTTTTGGACAGCCTCGTGGCAGAGGCGTCGCCATTTTTGTTAGTAAAACTGTCAAATTAAAAGTTCAGCGTTTCGTCTGTGACCCCTTTGGGCGATTCATTTTGTTAGACGTCAACATTGACGGTAAATCAGTCAGATTTTTTAATGTTTATGCGCCAAACATTCCTGCCCAGCGGAGACAGTTTTATAAAGATATTTACGGCCATTTTGTAACCCCTAAAACTATCGTGCTAGGAGGTGACTTTAATTGTATTTCCAACCCTAAACTAGACAAAATAGGGGGGAATGCTAACAGAGGTGTAGATGGCTGGGCCGTGTTGTCCACCCTGTTAACAGATTTTAGACTAAAAGATGTATTCAGAAATAAATTTCCAAACCAAGTAGCCGCCACATGGCGTAGTAGTCAAGTTAGCTGCAGGTTAGATAGAATGTATTTACCAACTTGTCAGTTAGATTCAGTTAAATGTGTAAAACACATTATAAATTCAGTCTCCGATCATGATTTAGTTCTGGTTTCCCTGTCCTCATGGACAGGTATAGAGACAGAAAAAGGATATTGGAAATTTAATAACACTTTGTTACAAGATGATGATTTTTGTGGAAAAATCAAAACAGTCTTTGCTATGGCTAGTGAAGAGATCCCCGATGATGAGTTTATTTTACCGTGGTGGGATAACCTTAAACAAGATTTTAAACAAATAGCCAGCGAACACAGTAAATGGTTACATATTAACAAATTCCGTGAATATAGAGCTTTAACTGCACAGTATTTAGTCGCAGAAAAAGCCGGAAAACCAGAACAGATGCAAAAGATAAAGGACAAATTAAAAGCAATGGATGTAGCCAGTCTGATAGGGTCCCAAATCCGCTCACGTGCCCATTTATTAGACAGTAGAGAACAACCATCTCGATATTTTTTCCAAAAAGAACTTAACCAAGGTCAAAAGAAAGTAATAAAAGAGGTTTTTAACAAAGAAGGTAACTTGTGCACTAGCACAGATTCTATAGTTCAGAGTTTTCACGAGTTTTACCAGTCTTTGTATACTAAAGAGCCAGTTAACCCAGATGTGGCAACCCAGTTTTTGAATGATCTCCCCACTTTAGCCCCTACAGAGTCTGAGCACCTAGGCTGTGAGGTAGAGATAGAAGAAGTCAAAACTGCAGTTGCTCAAATGGAAAATAATAAATCCCCTGGACCAGATGGCCTGAGTAAAGAATTTTTTGCTTGTTTTTCCTCTCACTTAAACCCCATTCTTGTGAGAGTTTTTAATGCCATGTATGACTTTGGAACTCTGAGCGAATCTCAGAAAATGTCTTATATAACCTTGCTTTGTAAAGACGACACCCACCCTGAGTTGTGTAAAAACTATCGTCCCATCTCATTACTGAATGTGGATTATAAGATTCTGACAAAGATTTTATGTAACCGGCTCCGTCCTCTTTTGGCGGATATTGTACATCCCGACCAGACTTGCTCCGTTCAGGGTCGCTCTATCATAGATAGCTGCCATCTTGTCCGAGATCAGGTCGATTTTTGTAACACTCGAAACGGGTGTGGTATGCTGTTGTCAGTTGATCAGGAGAAAGCTTTTGATCGTGTTGATCACTCCTATCTTTTGCGTGTTTTAAAAAGTTTTGGATTGGGCGACAAGTTTGTTCGCTGGATCGATCTTTTGTACAGAGACATTAAAAGCAGTGTCATTGTTAACCAGCATGTATCGCCTTGTTTCGAGGTGCAGCGTTCAGTCCGTCAGGGTTGTCCGTTGTCTCCCCTTTTGTATGTGCTGTGCCTCGAGCCAGTTCTAAATAAGATTAGGAAAGACCCGGCTGCACTAGGATTTCATGTTCCAGGT
Organism: Littorina saxatilis; assembly: GCF_037325665.1. Lineage (NCBI taxonomy): Eukaryota > Metazoa > Mollusca > Gastropoda > Littorinimorpha > Littorinidae > Littorina > Littorina saxatilis. The sequence continues at coordinate 62,330,974 of NC_090253.1, read as the reverse complement.
AGTCCGGAAGAATGTAAACTTTCTGCTTTCGCAGATGACAGTAAATTTTTTCTACGTAATGATAACTCTGCTCGTGTAGTTTTGAGCTGGTTTACTAAGTTCGGACAGGCGTCCGGAGCAAAACTAAACAACCATAAAACTGAATGCATGTATTTAGGGCGATGGAGAAACCGTAAGGACTCTCCCCTCGGCCTCCCTCTGGTAGATAATATGACAGTTTTTGGAATTAAAGTGGGCAACGTCACACAAGATGACATATGGCAACCTCTGCTACTAAGGATAGAGAAAACCCTAAACTTGCTTAAGAGTCGTAACCTGTCTATGTATGGCAAAGCCAAAACTGTAAATATTATGATTTTGTCCAAATTGTGGTACGTCGCCACCGTTTTACCTCCCCCGGACCATCATGTTAAGTTGTTTGAAAGACGTGTTTTTGATTTCGTGTGGTCCTCTCGCAACGAACAAGTTAACCGGGAAACCATGTTTTTGAGTCCGGAGAAGGGAGGAGTAGGAGTTGTAAACATTCGAACAAAAGTGAAGAGCCTCTTGTTAGCACAAGTCTTGAAAGTCTTTTTAAGTAAAGATTGTCCATGGGTATTCTTTGGACACACCTTTTTGGGGTTAGTGCTTCGGCGTTTTCCCGACTATGTTTTTTCAAACAACCAGCCGCATTGTGTGGAGGACCTACCCTCATTTTATGTAAATTGCCGTGCTGCCGTACAAGCAGTACTTTGTGCAAAACCTGATTTTGTCTTTACATGTACTCAAACTTGCAAAATGTACTATCAACTTCTGTTAAAGGCCAAAAATACTGTGCCTAAGTGTTGTACAACCTTTCCACAGCTACCCTTCAATATTCTGTTTCGCGATCTGACGAACAAAGTGCTAGACCCTGTCACTCTAAATGTGTGTTTCAGGCTAGCACATGACGTTCTGCCAGTCGCATACAGACTGTATTTGTGGAATTACCCCGTAGTCCGTTTTTGTACGTTTTGCCGCACACAGTGTGAGACGGTAGAGCACTTGTTGTTTTACTGCCCACTGTCTCTGCTTGCCAAAGAATGGCTCCACAACATGCTAAAAGATTTGTGTGATTTGGATTTAAATATTGAAATGCTTCGTTTTGGGCTTGTCAACCCCACGGTTGACTTCCGTGACCTCGCACTGGTTCTGCTATCCGAGTACAGATACTCAGTATGGATGTGTCGGAACCAGTGTCGATTTGACAACAAACGTCTAACTGCACAGCAGTATAAAAAATACCTAACAGCTCGTGTGAGCAACAGAATTCTAATTGACCATCGTCGTCTGACGATTGACAAGTTCACCCGCCTATGGATCCTGCCTGGTCTGTGTAGGCTGAACGGCAGGGGGCGGGTGGTCAACACCTTCCCTCCTTAAAATGTAACTTTTCCGTAACTGATGGTCATTGGGCATGTGCTAAAAGGAGAGTGAGAGGCAGCGTGAAAAGAAAGAGTGAATGACGTACATGCCCGGTGACCAAGTGTGAATGTGTTGAGGAATAATGCTTGATCTATGTGTGTAAAAACATGTTTTTTGCATATGTCCAGCCATGATGATTGTATGATGATTGTATGATGATTGTATAACGGAATATTCCTTGCGAACATGTTCCGTATGTATGAAAATAGCCTAGTCATTGCAAAACCTATTTTGTGCAAGCGATGCTGTTTTTGCTGCCAAGCGCGCACTGAACAGCCTTGCAGGCACCAACAGACGCCGACCCCCTTCCTCCCCCTTCCCCCCCCCCCCTTTCCCTATCTTGACCAGTGCATAGCTACATATCAGCCCGCACACTGACATTCTTTGTACTCGGCACATACACACCCTTTCTCCCAGTCTCTTGGCTCTCTCCTCTTCCTGCTGCTCCCTTTTCCCACGGCAATAAAACACCCTCCTCCCTACCCTCCCCCTCCCCCCCCCCCCCCCCACATGTGCCAGACGCTGTCAGAACTCGGGGTGCCCCTTGCAGATAACCCCCACCAGAACACACATTCTTTGTACACCACGTTTTCCCGGTTTATGTGCAACACTGTGCATGAACAACTCACAAAATACACAAGTAAAAAGATCAACTTGTTTTATCCTGTACATTTGGTAGATCACATTTTTCTTAGTTTGTGTTATTTCCGCACCAAAAGCCCTTGATTGTTGTAAAGGATTTGTTTTATGTTCGTTTCCCAGTTTTGTGTGATTTGTAATTGAATCTCCATGCTTTTGACATGTCGCACGACACAGACACATGACAAAAACTTACCAAAAAGATCAATTTGTTTTATATTGTCCATTCTTTTTAACCTCGATGGAAAGTTTTACAAACAGATGACGTATTTTGCCATTGTTATATGTTTTATTGATTAAATGGGACCTCTACGCATTTTGTAGTGTCTATCCCAAATGTAAAAAAAAAAAGTATCTGTTCTTATCAGCTTAATATCTGATACGCTCCCGACAAGGGGGCTTCGATATTAAACTGATTTTTGAACTCAGGTGAAGTGTCAGGGGCTTGCTCCGCCTTCGCCACGGGTTGTCCTGGTATTGCAGTACCTCCAGGCTCGGCCCTCTCCTCACAACGAGGAGTAATAATCCAATTCAAAAGTCATGAGCACACACCCAAAGCTTTGAAAAAAAGGGTTATGATGTGTAGTGAGTAAATATGCCTTTTATTGTGGAGAGAGAGAGAGAGAGAGAGAGAGAGAGAGAGAGAGAGAGAGAGAGACAGAGAGAGACAGAGAGACAGAGAGAGACAGAGAGAGAGACAGAGAGAGAGAGAAACGTCTTACTTTCGATATCAGTCAGTGTGCATGGTTGTGCACTTTGCATTGATATATAGAGCTTAATTTTCACTCCTCTCTCGCCAACGGCCATACCACGTTGAAAGCACCGGTTCTCGTCCGATCACCGAAGTTAAGCAACGTCGGGCCCGGTTAGTACTTGGATGGGTGACCGCCTGGGAACACCGGGTGCAGTTGGCATCATTTTTTTTCCGTGTTTTTTTCATTGTTTTAATTTTTTCTTTTTTTTTACAACTAGTTGACGGATAGGATAATTGTTGCTGATGGTGAAGGACGGCCAAGACTGTCTTTTCTTTAGTAGGGGGAGTCGTCCCGGAATGCAGTGTTGATTTTGATGGTGGGCTTGTGCAGTTTGCATCGATATATAGAGCTTAAATTTCCCTCCACTTTCGCCAACGGCCATACCACGTTGAAAGCACCGGTTCTCGTCCGATCACCGAAGTTAAGCAACGTCGGGCCCGGTTAGTACTTGGATGGGTGACCGCCTGGGAACACCGGGTGCAGTTGGCATCATTTTTTTTCCTCCCGGCGTCTTTCTGTTTAGTTTTCTTGTTCTTTTTGGTGTATTTTTTCTCTGTTGTTCCAATGTTTCATTGTTTTGTTTATTATGTAACTGTTGATACATTTTGCAGATAATTATGATCACGCTTGATGAGCGACATCGTATTGGATGGAAGAGGTGAGTATCATGTTTTTTTCTCAAATGTTATTTGTTTGTTTGTGTGTCTGTGTCGAGTGTGTTTACACAGCATACCTCTCCTCTGTATGTACTGTGGTCAGAGAGAGAGAGACTTACCTGACGTCGGCCTGACGTTGTTCAAGCTGTGAAAAGAACCATTTTGTGCAGGAAAGGGTGTTTTTGCAGTGCATAGTGGCTTACTTTTAAATAACAACGTTGAGTGGGACGAAATGGACCTGCAGGATAAAGGAATGGGGGGATGGGTGTGCAATTGGTGGGTTGAAAATGTAGCTTTGTCAAGTATGGAAG
>NC_090253.1:62217170-62324670 GCF_037325665.1 Littorina saxatilis | reverse complement strand
ATTTTTTTTCCTCCCGGCGTCTTTCTGTTTAGTTTTCTTGTTCTTTTTGGTGTATTTTTTCTCTGTTGTTCCAATGTTTCATTGTTTTGTTTATTATGTATTTGATTTCCTAACTGTTGATACATTTTGCAGATAATTATGATCACGCTTGATGAGCGACATCGTATTGGATGGAAGAGGTGAGTATCATGTTTTTTTCTCAAATGTTATTTGTTTGTTTGTGTGTCTGTGTCGAGTGTGTTTACACAGCATACCTCTCCTCTGTATGTACTGTGGTCAGAGAGAGAGAGACTTACCTGACGTCGGCCTGACGTTGTTCAAGCTGTGAAAAGAACCATTTTGTGCAGGAAAGGGTGTTTTTGCAGTGCATAGTGGCTTACTTTTAAATAACAACGTTGAGTGGGACGAAATGGACCTGCAGGATAAAGGAATGGGGGGATGGGTGTGCAATTGGTGGGTTGAAAATGTAGCTTTGTCAAGTATGGAAGGGCAGCGTCCCTGTTTGTAAGTGTCTGCAACTTTCATGGCACTTGATTTTTGAGTCCGGAGGGGTTATCGCTTCTCGGCCTTTTGGCTAAGATCAAAGTGTAGTATCTGTTATTGTCTATGTATTGTCCTGAAAAAGGTATCAAATGTATGGTTAAAGGCAGAGTAAGCCTCCCGTAAACCATCACAGATACGGTCAGGCTTTTACACACAGTACAAACACCCTTTCATTTAAACACTCACCAATTGAGAACATCCTAGGTGCCCTCCGTAAAGAGCGAACAATTTTCAAAGAATTTATTTTTGCGTGGTTTATCTTACCCCTGAGCCATCGTGAACCCGTGTGATCCAGTTTTCCCTTTTCACAATGCAGTCGTCATAGTTAGTAATTTGAATTCGACTCGACGTGCACGCGTGAGCTTATCTACAATAGCACGTTTTTTTATGCACGAAACAACGGCTGTGGTTCACAAGAACTCTAGCGATGGCTTTTGACTGTTGAGAGGAACGGCGATTTGCACTGATAAACCGGCCGTCGTCTGCTACGACCCTTGCGTGACCCTGCTTCCGGGCTTTTCTTTTTTTAAACTTTCACAACTTCGAATTGTTCTGATCTTGTCTTGATGAAAAACGAATTCTTTTATGATTAAAGAATGTTTGTGTAACAAGCTGTCAATTTATTATTTAGATTTTAAAAGTTAGGTCTAGCGCAAAAACGAGGCGCCGTTGTTGTTAACGGAACAAGTCTACGAAAATAAATTCTTGGAAAATGTCTCACGCTCGACAGAAAGCAGCCAGGATGTTCCCGTTCGGTGAGCGTTCAAATGGAAGTATGCTTGTACTGTATGTAGACGCTCGGGGAGCTCTGTGATGGTTTACGGGAGGCTTACTGTGCCTTTAACCTGCAGATTGTTCGCTTTGGGCTTACTAGCCAAACAGTAGACTGTCGAGACCTCGCGCTGATCCTGCTATCCGAGTATAGATACTCAGTATGGATGTGCAGGAATCAGTGCAGGTTCGACAACAAGCACCTGACTGCTCAGCAGGTCAAAAGCTATTTTGTAACCCGCATATCTAACCGGATTCTAGTGGACCACCGTCGACTGTCTGTTGACCTGTTCACTCGCCTGTGGGTCCTGCCTGGCCTGTGTAGGCCGAACGGCAGGGGGCGGGTGGTCAACACATTCCCAACTTAAAATGTAACCTGTAGCTGTCTTGGTCCCTGGGTGCGTGTTGTAACACGTGCTCAGGGACCACGGTTTTTCTTGTTTGTATCCTAGTCAGATTGGTTTTGTGTGACTTTTTGTGACTTTGTATTAAAAATCTATCCTGTACATTTGGTAGATCACATTTTTCTTAGTTTGTGTTATTTCCGCACCAAAAGTCCTTCCTTGTTGTAAAAGATCTGTATAATGTTCGTCTCCCAGTTTTGTGTAATTGAATCTCCATGCTTTTGACATGTCGCACGACACAGACACATGACAAAAACTTACCAAAAAGATCAATTTGTTTTATATTGTCCATTCTTTTTAACCTCGATGGAAAGTTTTACAAACAGATGACGTATTTTGCCATTGTTATATGTTTTATTGATTAAATGGGACCTCTACGCATTTTGTAGAGTCTATCCCAAATGTAAAAAAAAAAAAAGTATCTGTTCTTATCAGCTTAATATCTGATACGCTCCCGACAAGGGGGCTTCGATATTAAACTGATTTTTGAACTCAGGTGAAGTGTCAGGGGCTTGCTCCGCCTTCGCCACGGGTTGTCCTGGTATTGCAGTACCTCCAGGCTCGGCCCTCTCCTCACAACGAGGAGTAATAATCCAATTCAAAAGTCATGAGCACACACCCAAAGCTTTGAAAAAAAGGGTTATGATGTGTAGTGAGTAAATATGCCTTTTATTGTGGAGAGAGAGAGAGAGAGAGAGAGAGAGAGAGAGAGAGAGAGAGAGAGAGAGAGAGAGAGAGAGAGAGAGAGAGACAGAGAGAGACAGAGAGACACACAGAGAGAGAGAGAGAGAGAGAGAGAGAGAGAAACGTCTTACTTTCGATATCAGTCAGTGTGCATGGTTGTGCACTTTGCATTGATATATAGAGCTTAATTTTCACTCCTCTCTCGCCAACGGCCATACCACGTTGAAAGCACCGGTTCTCGTCCGATCACCGAAGTTAAGCAACGTCGGGCCCGGTTAGTACTTGGATGGGTGACCGCCTGGGAACACCGGGTGCAGTTGGCATCATTTTTTTTCCGTGTTTTTTTCATTGTTTTAATTTTTTTTTTTTTACAACTAGCTGACGGATAGGATAATTGTTGCTGATGGTGAAGGACGGCCAAGATTGTCTTTTCTTTAGTAGGGGGAGTCGTCCCGGAATGCAGTGTTGATTTTGATGGTGGGCTTGTGCAGTTTGCATCGATATATAGAGCTTAAATTTCCCTCCACTTTCGCCAACGGCCATACCACGTTGAAAGCACCGGTTCTCGTCCGATCACCGAAGTTAAGCAACGTCGGGCCCGGTTAGTACTTGGATGGGTGACCGCCTGGGAACACCGGGTGCAGTTGGCATCATTTTTTTTCCTCCCGGCGTCTTTCTGTTTAGTTTTCTTGTTCTTTTTGGTGTATTTTTTCTCTGTTGTTCCAATGTTTCATTGTTTTGTTTATTATGTATTTGATTTCCTAACTGTTGATACATTTTGCAGATAATTATGATCACGCTTGATGAGCGACATCGTATTGGATGGAAGAGGTGAGTATCATGTTTTTTTCTCAAATGTTATTTGTTTGTTTGTGTGTCTGTGTCGAGTGTGTTTACACAGCATACCTCTCCTCTGTATGTACTGTGGTCAGAGAGAGAGAGACTTACCTGACGTCGGCCTGACGTTGTTCAAGCTGTGAAAAGAACCATTTTGTGCAGGAAAGGGTGTTTTTGCAGTGCATAGTGGCTTACTTTTAAATAACAACGTTGAGTGGGACGAAATGGACCTTCAGGATAAAGGAATGGGGGGATGGGTGTGCAATTGGTGGGTTGAACATGTAGCTTTGTCAAGTATGGAAGGGCAGCGTCCCTGTTTGTAAGTGTCTGCAACTTTCATGGCACTTGATTTTTGAGTCCGAAGAAGGCGATGACATTTTTAAAACTCAACGCCGCCGTCAGCGGAAGAAAAAAGCACCCATTGCTAACAGTGATGCCGAACAGGCTCTGCCTCAGCCACAGTCAAAAGTCTCACAACCAGTCAAAACTGGGCCCCCTAGACACACAAAGTCAAAAAAGGTGACACCAAGTCTTCCTCCAACCTTTGCACAATACCCAGTCATTCTCACCAACGCGGCTACAGGTCCAGCTATGTTCTCGAAACTTGGGCCATCACTCCAGTGTCGTGTTTTGGTTGACGCGGTCGGTCAGATAGAAGGTGTACGACCTCTGCCCTCGGGCAAATTCTTGATTGCCTGCTGCAATGAAAAACAACAACATAAACTTGCCAATCTCACCAGTCTCGCTCAAGTGCAAATAAGATGCACTATACCAGAGGCAACAACGGAAGGTGTCATCAGACCCATCCCACTCTCTGAAGACCTTGATAAACTTCAACAATCTCTTGAGAAAGTAAAATCTCTTCAGCGGTTAAAAAACCAGAAGGGAGAACTTACTCAAGCTGTCAAAATCACTTTTTTAAAGAAAACGCTACCAGATACAGTGAAGATAGTGAAAACCTTCTTTGCTGTCGAACCCTATGTGGCCCCAGTCAGAAGGTGTACTAAGTGCCAGAGATTGGGACATGGCTCCAAACAATGTAAAGCCAGACAAGACAAATGCCCAAGATGCGGTCAAAAGAAAGACCACCCAGTTGACAACTGTCCAAATGACAAACACTGCCTAAACTGTGGCGGTCCCCACTCGGCAGCTTACTTAGGCTGTCCTGAGCTAGTTCTCCGAAGAACAGCAAACAAAATCCGAGCAGCCAAATACATCCCATATGCAGAAGCAATAAGAAGAGCAAAGTTTGAAATAATGAAAAAACAAAAGAAAGACCCAGATACATCTAATGACTCTGATTCAGAAGTCGATGAGTGCTGGGTGCTGAAAATGGCAGGGGGGAAAAGTGCTCCTCGCGGTGCCAGCAAAGCAAAGAGAAACCTGGCTACCTCCCCAGCTTTCGTGGCTGAGATTGAAAAACAGGATTATAGCACTATCTGGCCAGAACCAACAACAAGCCGCATACGCACAGGAAATCAAGGCGGACCAAGCAACCCTCGTAGTGAAAACCCCATTTCAGAGCAAAATATCGCCCTCCAGAGACCTGGACAAAGAACTGACATAAACCCTATTAATAATGAGTCTACTGTTGCCCAGAAACTAAAATCAACACACAATGTAAAAAAGGCCCCCACAAAAGCAGCAGACAAAACAAAGACAAACAAACAGCCAACAACAAACAATGAGAAAAAGGTTGCTGATGCAGAATCTCAAACTTCCCCCACACACGATTATGATGACTTGTTCATGGATGAACCAAAGTTGATGATTGTTGAGGAAGATGAAACACAAAACACACCAAAGCCACAGTCCGAAGACTGCCTCAGACAACATATTTTAAAAGAAAGCTATGCAAAGATGAAGATGATGAGCGCCGAGAACTGCGGTGAGGTGTTCAAATTCGTCACTGGCATCCTTGCTGCACTTATTGAAGCAAAAACGAATGAAAGCCCCGAAAATGTTCTGACACTTCTGACAGGGCTATATACTGAAATATTTAAGCCAAAGGAAAATCCAACTCCACCAGCCTTAAATAAGATACTTTCCACTCAATGCGCTCTTCTCGGCATTCAGGGAGGCAGATCTGTAACAGAGTCTCAACCCCTTGACAACACAATGACATAGAGAGTTGAGGGGCAGATCAAACGGTCACAACAGACTTTAGGTCTTCTGTGATTGAAATGGATTCAAGAATAAATATACTGCAGTGGAACTGTCGTTCCCTTAACACTGCTCTACCGTACCTTATTAATTATCTTAACCAAAACAACATGTTCAATGTATTATTGATACAGTCCCCACTATGTCATGCGGGAAAACTCCCCTTCATATCTGGTTTCTTTTACCCACCCGTCACAGATTATCAGGTTGATGATACGAGCGGAGCACAAACTATCAAGTACACAGTAACCTATGTCAGAGACAATCTGAAGTACAATGTTCACCCAACCCCTGTTCCGGCCGACACAAAAATACATTCAAACCTAGTTGAACTTCTGCTGAATGATGGCCCATCCATCTTCTTATTAAACATATATAACAGAAACATTACCAAAGGCCCGATTTTCAGCTGGCTCCCAGAGCTCGACGGAAGACGCACCTGGGTGATCGGAGGAGATGTCAATGGCCGAAACCCCCTGTGGGATGCCAACTTCCCCGATCAGACATGTGCCGTGGGAAAGAGCCTTGCCACCTATATAACGCAATCAAATGTGTACTTACTAAATGACGGATCAGCAACCAGAATACCCGATATCTCAAACCAACACCCCTCCGCCATTGACATAACCTTGGTTAGTCCCACTCTCGGATTAACAACGGACTGGTGCGTTGTGTCAGATAAATTAAAAAGCGACCACTTACCAATCATGATATCCATTATTGGGAAATCACCACACACAGAGCCAGGCCCAAAAGCCTTAAAATACAATTATAAAAAGGCGGACTGGGCAGTTTTCAAGGACGCTGTCACTAAGTCTGCCGATGCACATACCCTCTTGGATGGCAATCCAGAGTCCCAAGAAAGTATCGACAACAAATATAAACAGCTAAGATCAAACCTGCTGAATGCAATGGAATTGTCAATCCCCAAAACAAAACCCTTTATCGGACCCAGTAGAACTGATCAGAGCCCATGGTGGACAGAAGAATGCAGAACAGCCATCAGGTTAAAAAGAACTGCAAAAGAGAAGTATGATCGCTTCAGGTCTGCACAAAACCACAACAATATGAAATCAACTGAAGAACAATGTGACAAAATTATAGACAAAGCAAAAAAAGATTATTTTGAAAACATGTCCAGCAAAGTGAGCGATTACAGAGATGCTGGAAAAATTTGGACCAAAATAAGGAAATTCAAATGCAGACACAAGCAGGCTGAACGTCCTCTTATGCACGAAGGAAAAAAATATGAAAGCCTTCCTGAAAAAGCAGAACTGTTTGCAGATATTTTTGCAGCAGCAAGCCAAACAGATAAACTGTTATGTGAGCAGGAACTCTTCCGTAAGAAGTGGGAGGATAAACAGGACTTAAACGACCCAGAACTCAACCCTTCCTTAAAAATAAATGCTCCCTTATCCATTCAAGAACTGAAAACGGCTATAGCATCGGTGACAAAAGTCCGATCCGCCTGTGGTTCTGATCCAATAAACTATCAGGTCATACAACATTTACCAAACCAAGGATTAAATCTTTTACTGGATTTTTATTCAACATGCTGGAAGTCTGGCCTGATTCCCACAGCTTGGAAAGAGGCTGTTGTGATCCCCATTTTAAAGCCTGGAAAACCAAGAGCTAACCCTTCCAACTGGCGCCCTATATCTCTGACCTCTCATCTGAGCAAAATCTATGAAAGAATACTAAAATCCAGACTAGAAGATGAAATGGAAAGAAAAAAGGTAATACCCCTGTGCCAAGCCGGTTTCCGTCGAGGCAGGGGTGTCTCGGATCACATTGTAAAACTGTCCTCTAAAATTAAGAAAGCTCTCTCACGCAAGAAGTCTCTCTTTGCTGTCTTTTTTGACATCAAAAAAGCCTACGATACAGTATGGCACCAACGATTGTTGTTCAAATTGAAGCAATTAGGCATCAGTGGTAATATGTTTCAATACATAAAAAGCTTTCTACTGAACAGATCCTTTCAAACTGATTATAAAGGTGCCAAATCATCCACTCGCAAAGTTGACATGGGAGTGCCACAGGGCTCAGTAATAGCACCACTGCTTTTTAGCATTATGCTGCATGACATATCGACAATTAAAACACATGGAGCCGAACTGACGCTTTATGCGGATGATATTGCTCTATGCAAAGAGTATCAAAACAAAACCTATAAAACAGAACACAAATTCTCTAAAGAGTGGCAAACAGCTATAGATAACATTGCGAACTATATGCGGGAGAATGGCTTCACTCTCTCTGCCGAGAAAACTGTATTCGTTGTCTTTACAAACCGAAAACTGGAAGATCGAGAAAAGATACAGTTCTCACTAGATAAATCTGTTGTCTCACCCAGTCAGCAGGTGAAATATCTGGGCGTACTTTTCACCTCAAATGGACTATGGACTGCTCACTTAAAGTATCTTTTAAGCAAAGCAAATAAGACCATCAACCTTCTTAAAATACTGGCTGCCCAACCATGGGCAAAGTGCCCAGTTATTCTAACAAACATCACCAGAGCTCTTATAAGATCAAGACTATCATATGGACAGGAGGCCTACTTCTCGTCGGCTCGAAAATGGCTTGATAAGCTACAGTCAGCGGAATGTCGTGCCCTTCGGCTTGCCCTCGGACACCCAAGGCATTCAAAGCAGGCCATTGTATACCACCAAGCAGGATTCCTCCCTCTTGACATGTGGCGGCGTAAGTGCTGCGCAGATTACAATGTTCGAGCCAACACAGTGCAAAACTCAACAAAAGAGGAGCTACAACCGCATTACAATCATGTCCAAAACAAAAAGGCCCACTTTGGCACTACTTTCTCCTCACTGGCTCAATTCAATGCTTCACTCTTTAGTGAAATCAGTGTCGACCCAAATGATGTGGCCCAAAACCCCATATCTCGTGATCCCTCATGGACAATGAAAGAAATGAATTTTGACACAGAATATTGCACAGCTACAAAGGATGATCAGTTATTACTCAGGATACAAGCCCTTGAGCACATTGATACTGTATACAAAGGCCATGTTCATGTTTACACAGACGGGTCAGTGTTGGATGACAAGAAGGCTGGCGCAGCTTTTGTAATCCCCAGCGATGACATGACTGGGAAATTTAAACTGTGCAACAGAAACTCGATCTTCTCAGCTGAGCTCCTTGCCATCTGCATGTCGCTTGTTCATCTCAATCTCAAGAACACTCCTCCTCAAAAGATAGCTATATTCTCTGACTCCAAAGCAGCCATTGAAGCATTAAGATCTAACAAAAGATCAAAAAGACATGATCTTGTCATTGCCATAAAGGAGCTGGCAAATAAAATTATAAAAAAAGGAAGCGAGATTAACCTGGTCTGGTGTCCAGCACACGTGAACGTGCCTGGCAACGAGAAAGCGGACAAAGCCGCCAAAGAAGCTGCCCAAGGCATAGGCGCCTCCGAGGTAGACCTGCCATTGTCTGCTTCTGAGATCAGTAGCCTTACAGACTCTCTTCTCTGGAGAGAATGGAGGAACAAATATATGCACAAGGCTATAAGCTCTGGCTGGCTCATTCGGGAAGCCCCATCAAAACAGATGAACACCTATAACTCATGCCCACGTGTAATAAAAAGGATTAACCGCCTAAGGGCAGAAGCTGGGAATTACCAATTTCTAGAGCTTAAATGCACCTGTCAATCCGACCTCACCATTGCTCATTTGACTTTGGAATGTGATTTGAACTCATGCCACTTTCAACCCCTGACTCAGTTTATAAACTCAAATAGAAATATTCTGCCAAATACCTCAAAGGAAAAATTAAGCTATCTTTTAAGTTTCAATAAAGACCTTGGGTGGCAAGGTCCCAAACTTATCGCTGGACTTATGCACACGCACCCACTTGGTCCCTGGATATGAAGAGACGTTGCTGCGGCTGACACCATTGCTTCTCATACAGCTACTATATATTTTTTATCAGAACTTTTAAAAATACCATTTTATATCCAAGTATCTCTTAACACCATTTTTAATTAGATGAGCGAGAGTGTGCGGGGGGCGGGAGGGTGGTGAACCACTGTACATAAAGGGAAAGTTTGTGTGCGTGCATGTGTGTGTGTTCTTAATCTAAGACAAATGTCGCCAATGTTTTTACAGAGTGACGTTAAATAAACGATTTTATCATCAACCGAAGGGGTTATCGCTTCTCGGCCTTTTGGCTAAGCATGAAGACGGGAGTCCGCAGTCTCCGCCTTGAAATGAAGAAAGAACAACAACGTGAGATCCCCCACATGATCTCACTTAAAGACGAGGGACTCCAATTCCTCGTCACCGTTCGAGGAAGGGCACCACAGTGCCTAGGGTGTGGCCAGGTCGGCCATACCCGAGGACTCTGCCCGAAGTCCACCAGGGGACAGCAGCAGCTTCAGAAAAAGAGGGTCCAGGAGGCTACAGCCTCCAAGCTGACCAACCTTGGAGAGCTCCCCAAGGGCCGCGGACCTCCCCGACCAGCCCGTGAAGAGGCCTCCACCCCCACAGCCCCTTCCAAGACGGCAACAGAGTCCGACGCCCCTCCGGCCCCCGCCCAGAAGTCAGATGCCACCGTCGACTTAGACCAGACCACCAACACGGACACCACCGACAACACCACGACCACCTTTGCCAGCGCGAGTCCCGCTCCCACCGCCACTCCCGAGGACGAGGAAAGCGTGTGGGACCCTCTCAGCTCCCAGAGCACGACCTTCCAGGACAGCCAGCCCCTCATCACACAGACCCCGATGTCCCAGGCAGCGGATGTCGCGGGGAGTCCTGACCTCGACTCTGACCTTGACCTCTCCTCCTCCGAGTCGCCGCTCACTCCGGAGGAGCAGGCGGTAGACTCCCTGCCCTGTGCTCAGAGCGAGTCCCAAAATGAAGTGGACGCAGACCCTTCACAGGCCAGACATCGTGGACTGCCCCTGATGCCTCGGCGTCCTTCCTCCCGATCCAGCGAGGATTGGGGTAAGAGGAAGATGGACCACTCTCCAGAGCTCTCTAAAAGAAACTGTGTAGTCACCGAGGACAGTATGGACCAGTAACCAGAACTTTGTAGACCTTTTTTGATGTAACCCGCAACCTGCCAACACTCCAGATTATTTCATCATGCTCTGTGAGTACCAACCATGTATTTTATTGAAATTGTGTTAACCTTTGTAATGTTAATAGGTTCTTTGAACTGCAACGGTCTTAGAGACCAAAACAAAGTACAATTAGTCAAGCATTTAATTGATAGGGAAAAAATTGATGTTCTATTTTTACAAGAAACTCATATTGACACTCTAAATTTTGGACGTAAAGTAGCCTGTAAACTAGGCGGACATGTGTTTTGGTCTTTTGGACAGCCTCGTGGAAGAGGCGTCGCCATTTTTGTTAGTAAAACTGTCAATTTAAAAGTTCAGCGTTTTGTCTGTGACCCCTTTGGGCGATTTATTTTGTTAGACGTCAACATTGACGGTAAATCAGTCAGATTTTTTAATGTTTATGCGCCAAACATTCCTGCCCAGCGGAGACAGTTTTATAAAGATATTTACGGCCATTTTGTAACCCCTAAAACTATCGTGCTAGGAGGTGACTTTAATTGTATTTCCAACCCTAAACTAGATAAAATAGGTGGGAATGCTAACAGAGGTGTAGATGGCTGGGCAGAGTTGTCCACCCTGTTAACAGATTTTAGACTAAAAGATGTATTCAGAAATAAATTTCCAAACCAAGTAGCCGCCACATGGCGTAGTAGTCAAGTTAGCTGCAGGTTAGATAGAATGTATCTACCAACTTGTCATTTAGACTCAGTTAAATGTGTAAAACACATTATAAATTCAGTCTCTGATCACGATTTAGTTCTGGTTTCCCTGTCCTCATGGACAGGTATAGAGACAGGAAAAGGATATTGGAAATTTAATAATACTTTGTTACAAGATGAAGATTTTTGTGGAAAAATCAAAACAGTATTTGCTATGGCTAGTGAAGAGATCCCCGATGATGATTTCATTTTACCGTGGTGGGATAACCTTAAACAAGATTTTAAACAAATAGCCAGCGAACACAGTAAATGGTTACATATTAACAAATTCCGTGAATATAGAGCTTTAACTGCACAGTATTTAGTCGCAGAAAAAGCCGGAAAACCAGAACAGATGCAAAAGATAAAGGACAAATTAAAAGCAATGGATGTAGCCAGTCTGATAGGGTCCCAAATCCGCTCACGTGCCCATTTATTAGACAGTAGAGAACAACCATCTCGATATTTTTTCCAAAAAGAACTTAACCAAGGTCAAAAGAAAGTAATAAAAGAGGTTTTTAACAAAGAAGGTAACTTGTGCACTAGCACAGATTCTATAGTTCAGAGTTTTCACGAGTTTTACCAGTCTTTGTATACTAAAGAGCCAGTTAACCCAGATGTGGCAACCCAGTTTTTGAATGATCTCCCCACTTTAGCCCCTACAGAGTCTGAGCACCTAGGCTGTGAGGTAGAGATAGAAGAAGTCAAAACTGCAGTTGCTCAAATGGAAAATAATAAATCCCCTGGACCAGATGGCCTGAGTAAAGAATTTTTTGCTTGTTTTTCCTCTCACTTAAACCCCATTCTTGTGAGAGTTTTTAATGCCATGTATGACTTTGGAACTCTGAGCGAATCTCAGAAAATGTCTTATATAACCTTGCTTTGTAAAGACGACACCCACCCTGAGTTGTGTAAAAACTATCGTCCCATCTCATTACTGAATGTGGATTATAAGATTCTGACAAAGATTTTATGTAACCGGCTCCGTCCTCTTTTGGCGGATATTGTACATCCCGACCAGACTTGCTCCGTTCAGGGTCGCTCTATCATAGATAGCTGCCATCTTGTCCGAGATCAGGTCGATTTTTGTAACACTCGAAACGGGTGTGGTATGCTGTTGTCAGTTGATCAGGAGAAAGCTTTTGATCGTGTTGATCACTCCTATCTTTTGCGTGTTTTAAAAAGTTTTGGATTGGGCGACAAGTTTGTTCGCTGGATCGATCTTTTGTACAGAGACATTAAAAGCAGTGTCATTGTTAACCAGCATGTATCGCCTTGTTTCGAGGTGCAGCGTTCAGTCCGTCAGGGTTGTCCGTTGTCTCCCCTTTTGTATGTGCTGTGCCTCGAGCCAGTTCTAAATAAGATTAGGAAAGACCCGGCTGCACTAGGATTTCATGTTCCAGGTAGTCCGGAAGAATGTAAACTTTCTGCTTTCGCAGATGACAGTAAATTTTTTCTACGTAATGATAACTCTGCTCGTGTAGTTTTGAGCTGGTTTACTAAGTTCGGACAGGCGTCCGGAGCAAAACTAAACAACCATAAAACTGAATGCATGTATTTAGGGCGATGGAGAAACCGTAAGGACTCTCCCCTCGGCCTCCCTCTGGTAGATAATATGACAGTTTTTGGAATTAAAGTGGGCAACGTCACACAAGATGACATATGGCAACCTCTGCTACTAAGGATAGAGAAAACCCTAAACTTGCTCAAGAGTCGTAACCTGTCTATGTATGGCAAAGCCAAAACTGTAAATATTATGATTTTGTCCAAATTGTGGTACGTCGCCACCGTTTTACCTCCCCCTGACCATTATGTTAAGTTGTTTGAAAGACGTGTTTTTGATTTCGTGTGGTCCTCTCGCAACGAACAAGTTAACCGGGAAACCATGTTTTTGAGTCCGGAGAAGGGAGGAGTAGGAGTTGTAAACATTCGAACAAAAGTGAAGAGCCTCTTGTTAGCACAAGTCTTGAAAGTCTTTTTAAGTAAAGATTGTCCATGGGTATTCTTTGGACACACCTTTTTGGGGTTAGTGCTTCGGCGTTTTCCCGACTATGTTTTTTCAAACAACCAGCCGCATTGTGTGGAGGACCTACCCTCATTTTATGTAAATTGCCGTGCTGCCGTACAAGCAGTACTTTGTGCAAAACCTGATTTTGTCTTTACATGTACTCAAACTTGCAAAATGTACTATCAACTTCTGTTAAAGGCCAAAAATACTGTGCCTAAGTGTTGTACAACCTTTCCACAGCTACCCTTCAATATTCTGTTTCGCGATCTGACGAACAAAGTGCTAGACCCTGTCACTCTAAATGTGTGTTTCAGGCTAGCACATGACGTTCTGCCAGTCGCATACAGACTGTATTTGTGGAATTACCCCGTAGTCCGTTTTTGTACGTTTTGCCGCACACAGTGTGAGACGGTAGAACACTTGCTGTTTTACTGCCCACTGTCTCTGCTTGCCAAAGAATGGCTCCACAACATGCTCAAAGATTTGTGTGATTTGGATTTAAATATTGAAATGCTTCGTTTTGGGCTTGTCAACCCCACGGTTGACTTCCGTGACCTCGCACTGGTTCTGCTATCCGAGTACAGATACTCAGTATGGATGTGTCGGAACCAGTGTCGATTTGACAACAAACGTCTAACTGCACAGCAGTATAAAAAATACCTAACAGCTCGTTTGAGCAACAGAATTTTAATTGACCATCGTCGTCTGACGATTGACAAGTTCACCCGCCTATGGATCCTGCCTGGTCTGTGTAGGCTGAACGGCAGGGGGCGGGTGGTCAACACCTTCCCTCCTTAAAATGTAACTTTTCCGTAACTGATGGTCATTGGGCATGTGCTAAAAGGAGAGTGAGAGGCAGCGTGAAAAGAAAGAGTGAATGACGTACATGCCCGGTGACCAAGTGTGAATGTGTTGAGGAATAATGCTTGATCTATGTGTGTAAAAACATGTTTTTTGCATATGTCCAGCCATGATGATTGTATGATGATTGTATAAGGGAATATTCCTGCGAACATGTTCCGTATGTATGAAAATAGCCTAGTCATTGCAAAACCTATTTTGTGCAAGCGATGCTGTTTTTGCTGCCAAGCGCGCACTGAACAGCCTTGCAGGCACCAACAGACGCCGACCCCCTTTCCTCCCCCTCCCCCCCCCCCTCTTTCGCTACCTTGACCAGTGCACAGCTACATATCAGCCCGCACACTGACATTCTTTGTACTCGGCACATACACACCCTTTCTCCCAGCCTCTTGGCTCTCTCCTCTTCCTGCCGCTCCCTTTTCCCACGGCAATAAAACACCCTCCTCCCTACCCTCCCCCTCCCCCCCCCCCCCCCACATGTGCCAGACGCTGTCTGAACTCGGGGCGCCCCTTGCAGATAACCCCCACCAGAACACACATTCTTTGTACACCACGTTTTCCCGGTTTATGTGCAACACTGTGCATGAACAACTCACAAAATACGCAAAGTAAAAAGACCAACTTGTTTTATTCTGTACATTGGGTAGATCACATTTTTCTTAGTTTGTGTTATTTCCGCACCAAAAGCCCTTGATTGTTGTAAAGGATTTGTTTTATGTTCGTCTCCCAGTTTTGTGTGATTTGTAATTGAATCTCCATGCTTTTTGACATGTCGCACGACACAGACACATGACAAAAACTTACCAAAAAGATCAATTTGTTTTATATTGTCCATTCTTTTTAACCTCGATGGAAAGATTTACAAACAGATGACGTATTTTGCCATTGTTATATGTTTTATTGATTAAATGGGACCTCTACGCATTTTGTAGTGTCTATCCCAAATGTAAAAAAAAAAAAAGTATCTGTTCTTATCAGCTTAATATCTGATACGCTCCCGACAAGGGGGCTTCGATATTAAACTGATTTTTGAACTCAGGTGAAGTGTCAGGGGCTTGCTCCGCCTTCGCCACGGGTTGTCCTGGTATTGCAGTACCTCCAGGCTCGGCCCTCTCCTCACAACGAGGAGTAATAATCCAATTCAAAAGTCATGAGCACACACCCAAAGCTTTGAAAAAAAGGGTTATGATGTGTAGTGAGTAAATATGCCTTTTATTGTGGAGAGAGAGAGAGAGAGAGAGAGAGAGAGAGAGAGGGAGAGAGAGAGACAGAGAGAGACAGAGAGACAGAGAGAGACAGAGAGAGACAGAGAGAGACAAAGAGAGAGAGAGAAACGTCTTACTTTCGATATCAGTCAGTGTGCATGGTTGTGCACTTTGCATTGATATATAGAGCTTAATTTTCACTCCTCTCTCGCCAACGGCCATACCACGTTGAAAGCACCGGTTCTCGTCCGATCACCGAAGTTAAGCAACGTCGGGCCCGGTTAGTACTTGGATGGGTGACCGCCTGGGAACACCGGGTGCAGTTGGCATCATTTTTTTTCCGTGTTTTTTTCATTGTTTTAATTTTTTCTTTTTTTTTACAACTAGTTGACGGATAGGATAATTGTTGCTGATGGTGAAGGACGGCCAAGACTGTCTTTTCTTTAGTAGGGGGAGTCGTCCCGGAATGCAGTGTTGATTTTGATGGTGGGCTTGTGCAGTTTGCATCGATATATAGAGCTTAAATTTCCCTCCACTTTCGCCAACGGCCATACCACGTTGAAAGCACCGGTTCTCGTCCGATCACCGAAGTTAAGCAACGTCGGGCCCGGTTAGTACTTGGATGGGTGACCGCCTGGGAACACCGGGTGCAGTTGGCATCATTTTTTTTCCTCCCGGCGTCTTTCTGTTTAGTTTTCTTGTTCTTTTTGATGTATTTTTTCTCTGTTGTTCCAATGTTTCATTGTTTTGTTTATTATGTATTTGATTTCCTAACTGTTGATACATTTTGCAGATAATTATGATCACGCTTGATGAGCGACATCGTATTGGATGGAAGAGGTGAGTATCATGTTTTTTTCTCAAATGTTATTTGTTTGTTTGTGTGTCTGTGTCGAGTGTGTTTACACAGCATACCTCTCCTCTGTATGTACTGTGGTCAGAGAGAGAGAGACTTACCTGACGTCGGCCTGACGTTGTTCAAGCTGTGAAAAGAACCATTTTGTGCAGGAAAGGGTGTTTTTGCAGTGCATAGTGGCTTACTTTTAAATAACAACGTTGAGTGGGACGAAATGGACCTTCAGGATAAAGGAATGGGGGGATGGGTGTGCAATTGGTGGGTTGAACATGTAGCTTTGTCAAGTATGGAAGGGCAGCGTCCCTGTTTGTAAGTGTCTGCAACTTTCATGGCACTTGATTTTTGAGTCCGGAGGGGTTATCGCTTCTCGGCCTTTTGGCTAAGATCAAAGTGTAGTATCTGTTCTTACAGGCTTTAACGTACCAGGTTTGGGAGACCAGGTTAAACTTGCTGCGTTTGCAGATGACAGCAAATTTTTATTGAGAAATGATAAGTCTGCTTTGGCAGTGCTAAGTGTATTTGAGAAATTTGGTCATGCTTCAGGTGCAAAGTTAAATAAAAATAAAACAGAATGCATGTATTTAGGGCGATGGAGACAACGTAGAGACTCTCCCCTAAATGTGTCTTTGGTAGACAATATGAAAATTTTTGGAATTACGATGGGTAATATAACTCAAGATGACATCTGGCATCCATTGTTTAAAAAGATAGAAAAGACCATCAATTTGTTCAAAAGTAGACAGTTATCCATGTACGGAAAAGCTAGAACTATTAATACAATGATTTTGTCCAAGTTGTGGTATGTAGCCACAGTTTTTCCTCCCCCGGACCACTATGTTCGGATGATTGAAAAACGTATTTTTGATTTTGTGTGGTCCTCTCGGAATGAACAGGTTAACCGAGAGACGATGTTTTTAAGTTGTGAACAGGGAGGTGTAGGAGTTGTAAATATTCGATCAAAAGTTCAGAGCCTATTGTTGGCCCAGGTAGTAAAAGTATTTTTAGACAGAGAGTGTCCATGGGTGTCCTTTGGACATACCTTTTTGGGGCTTGCCCTTCGAAGGTTCAAAGATTATGTATTCTCCAATAACCATCCACATTGTATCGAGGATATTCCTTTGTTTTATGTCCATTGTCGTGCTGCTATTCAAGCAGTCATGAATGCATATCCAAACTTTGTTTTTTCTGATGGACAAACATGTAAACTGTTTTATGATAAGTTGTTAAAAGCCCGAAACACAAAGCCTAAATGTATAAACACGTTTCCAAACATACCTTTTAAAACTGTATTCCAGGATTTGAAAAACAAAGTGCTCGATCCTGTTACCTTAAATGTGTGTTTCAAGCTAACTCATGATGTTATTCCTGTTGCATACAAACTGTACCTTTGGAACTATCCTGTATTTCGTTTTTGTTTACATTGCCGTACGCACTGTGAGACAGTTGAACACGTGTTTTTCTACTGTCCACTTGTCCAGCTTGTCAGAAATTGTCTATGTATTGTCCTGAAAAAGGTATCAAATGTATTGGTTAACCTGCAGATTGTTCGCTTTGGGCTTACTAGCCAAACAGTAGACTGTCGAGACCTCGCGCTGATCCTGCTATCCGAGTATAGATACTCAGTATGGATGTGCAGGAATCAGTGCAGGTTCGACAACAAGCACCTGACTGCTCAGCAGGTCAAAAGCTATTTTGTAACCCGCATATCTAACCGGATTCTAGTGGACCACCGTCGACTGTCTGTTGACCTGTTCACTCGCCTGTGGGTCCTGCCTGGCCTGTGTAGGCCGAACGGCAGGGGGCGGGTGGTCAACACATTCCCAACTTAAAATGTAACCTGTAGCTGTCTTGGTCCCTGGGTACGTGCTCAGGGACCACGGTTTTTCTTGTTTGTATCCTAGTCAGATTGGTTTTGTGTGACTTTTTGTGACTTTGTATTAAAAATCTATCCTGTACATTTGGTAGATCACTGTTTTCTTAGTTTGTGTTATTTCCGCACCAAATGTCCTTCCTTGTTGTAAAGGATCTGTATAATGTTCGTCTCCCAGTTTTGTGTGATTTGTAATTGAATCTCCATGCTTTTGACATGTCGCACGACACAGACACATGACAAAAACTTACCAAAAAGATCAATTTGTTTTATATTGTCCATTCTTTTTAACCTCGATGGAAAGTTTTACAAACAGATGACGTATTTTGCCATTGTTATATGTTTTATTGATTAAATGGGACCTCTACTTTTGTAGTGTCTATCCCGAATTAAAAAAAAAAAAGTATCTGTTCTTAACATTTACCACTGAAGCTGAGACTTTTCCACCGCACACCGCCGACTCAGGACTGTCCGCAACCCATGCGGGTTTTTCTGATTAAGCTGTCTGCGGAGGGAAATTAAAGGGAAACAATCCCGTTTTTTGACACTGGTTGCTTCCCTTGGACCACCGAGCTACAGCCATGACCGCGACTTCTCGCAATTCCAGAGGGATTTTGGACCTGACCTCCACTGCAGGCTCCAAGGAGAAGGAACCAACTCCCCGCTTTTCGTACGCGGATCGCCTTCGGGGAGCCCAAACCCCAACGACTAGCCAGCCGTCCCTCTTCCCTCCATCTTCTGTCGGGGTATGGAAAATAAAACTGCGTGAAGGGGACAGAGATGACAAAGTAAAACAATGCTCTGTGAAACTTCACCTAACGGGCCGGAACGCGTCAGGACTCTCCCAGGACGCCATCATCGCCGCCCTGACGGGGATCGGCATTGCAAAAGGAGATGTCTACTCTCTGTGGAGAGGAGAAGATCCGAGGGAGGTCCACCTGACCTTCAAGTCTGAGGCGGCAGTGGACATGTGTCTACTGGAAGACACCCTGGACCTGCCCAACAACGTCTCTGGGACCTTCTCCTCGGCCTCTGGTAGCGTAGTCGACCTATGTATTCATTGGGTGCCGGAAGACATCAGCGACCAAGTTTTTGTCAGACATTTCCAGGAACTGGGAAAGATCCGTGGTGTCCGCACCTTTGAAAATGAAAGAGGCCTCAGGACGGGGGTGAGGAACCTGCGTCTGGAGATCCCGAAGCAGAGACAGCACGAGATCCCCCACCTCATCTCCCTGGAAGACGAGGGTATCCAGTTCCTGGTGACCGTGCGAGGGAGGGTACCTCAGTGCCTAGGCTGTGGCCAGGTCGGCCACACCCGTAGCTTCTGTCCCAAGACCACCAGAGGACAACAGCAACTACAGCGCCAGAAAGTTCAGCAACAGGTGGCGTCGAAGCTGACCTCCTTGGGAGAGGTTCCCAGGCCAAGAACCTCACAGCCCAACGCACCATCCCATGAAGGGGCTGCTGCCGGCCGTCCCGAGACCACCACCCCTCAGCCAGGGACCGTCACCGAACAGCCGGGGACAGCCTCCAACCAGCCTGAGGCTGTCGCCAAGCAGTCCGGGAACATGATTGAACATCCCACGATCGACACAAACCAGACTAAGGCCGACACCAGCTGCCCTGACGCCCCAGCCAGCACGGAAGAAGCCGCCAGACCCACACAGCGAGACCCAGAGAGTGTCTGGGACCATCTCAGCTCCCAGAGCACTATCTGCCAGGACAGCCAACCCCTCATGACGCAGACTCCGATGTCCCAGGGAGCGGACGTCGCTGGGAGTCCGAACCTCGACTCTGACCTTGACCTCTCCGCCTCCGAGTCACCGCTCACTCCGGAGGAGCTGATGGTAGAATCCCTGCCCTGTGCACAGAGCGAGTCCCACAACGAAGTGGACACAGACCCCTCACAGGCTAGACATCGGGGATTGCCCCTGATGCCTCGGCGTCCTTCCTCCCGATCCAGCGAGGATAGTAAGAGGAAGATGGACCACTCTCCCGCAGAACTCTCTAAAAGAAACTGTGTGGTCACCCAGGACAGTATGGACCATTAACCAGAACTTTGTAGACATTTTTTGACGTAACCCGCAACCTGCCAACACTCCAGATTACTTCATCATGCTCTGTGAGTACCAACCGTGTATTTTATTGAAATTGTGTTAACCTTTGTAATGTTAATAGGTTCCTTGAACTGCAACGGTCTTAGAGACCAAAACAAAGTGCAATTAGTAAAGCATTTAATTGATAGGGAAAAAATTGATGTTCTATTTTTACAAGAAACTCATATTGACACTCTAAATTTTGGACGTAAAGTAGCCTGTAAACTAGGCGGACATGTGTTTTGGTCTTTTGGACAACCTCGTGGAAGAGGCGTCGCCATCTTTGTTAGTAAAACTGTCAATTTAAAAGTTCAGCGTTTCGTCTGTGACCCCTTTGGGCGATTTATTTTGTTAGACGTCAACATTGACGGTAAATCAGTCCGATTTTTTAATAATGTCTATGCGCCAAACATTCCTGCCCAGCGGAGACAGTTTTACAAAGATATTTACGGGCATTTTGTAACCCCTAAAACTATCGTGCTAGGAGGTGACTTTAATTGTATTTCCAACCCTAAACTAGATAAAATAGGTGGGAATGCTAACAGAGGTGTAGATGGCTGGGCAGAGTTGTCCACCCTGTTAACAGATTTTAGACTAAAAGATGTATTCAGAAATAAATTTCCAAACCAAGTAGCCGCCACATGGCGTAGTAGTCAAGTTAGCTGCAGGTTAGATAGAATATATTTACCAACTTGTCAGTTAGATTCAGTTAAATGTGTAAAACACATTATAAATTCAGTCTCTGATCATGATTTAGTTCTGGTTTCCCTGTCCTCATGGACAGGTATAGAGACAGGAAAAGGATATTGGAAATTTAATAATACTTTGTTACAAGATGAAGATTTTTGTGGAAAAATCAAAACAGTATTTGCTATGGCTAGTGAAGAGATCCCCGATGATGATTTCATTTTACCGTGGTGGGATAACCTTAAACAAGATTTTAAACAAATAGCCAGCGAACACAGTAAATGGTTACATATTAACAAATTCCGTGAATATAGAGCTTTAACTGCACAGTATTTAGTCGCAGAAAAAGCCGGAAAACCAGAACAGATGCAAAAGATAAAGGACAAATTAAAAGCAATGGATGTAGCCAGTCTGATAGGGTCCCAAATCCGCTCACGTGCCCATTTATTAGACAGTAGAGAACAACCATCTCGATATTTTTTCCAAAAAGAACTTAACCAAGGTCAAAAGAAAGTAATAAAAGAGGTTTTTAACAAAGAAGGCAACTTGTGCACTAGCACAGATTCTATAGTTCAGAGTTTTCACGAGTTTTACCAGTCTTTGTACACTAAAGAGCCAGTTAACCCAGATGTGGCAACCCAGTTTTTGAATGATCTCCCCACTTTAGCCCCTACAGAGTCTGAGCACCTAGGCTGTGAGGTAGAGATAGAAGAAGTCAAAACTGCAGTTGCCCAAATCAGCAAATGGAGAATAATAAATCCCCTGGACCAGATGGCCTGAGTAAAGAATTTTTTGCGTGTTTTTCCTCTCACTTAAACCCCATTCTTGTGAGAGTTTTTAATGCTATGTACGACTTTGGAACTCTGAGCGAATCTCAGAAAATGTCTTATATAACCTTGCTTTGTAAAGACGACACCCACCCTGAGTTGTGTAAAAACTATCGTCCCATTTCATTACTGAATGTGTGTTACGGCTGGAATTTTCGTGTGTATGTCTGTATGTATATTTACTCCTATCAGAAATTGTGCGTGCTTCTCTCTGTTTACTGCCTAGTCTTCCCACACACACACAACACTCCAACCAGGCACAAAGACAAGAACACGGTTACGGCCCTTTGCCCCTGTTCCTCTATTGAAATATTCAATCAACACAACATAAACATATTATTTCCCATGCATTCTACAAATCACTCTCACTCAACATAAAAGTTTCTATTTCTGTCAATATACAGAAATCTAGCTGCACAGAAATACACACATGTTACTTTCTCATGCAGTCTATAATTCACGTGCACACACGTAGAACACTTCAAGCTTTGTTCCGTGGGAGCCTGTCTGCCCCACTACACACGAAGTCATTGTCTCAGGCAATACTTCTGTCAATTGTCATTTCTGTTACACACAGATAAAAAGTCACGAACGCTCTACGTCTCGTGTTTGTTAACTTGGGGAACTTATCTCCACACAGCTCTCTCGCCGGTTACGTCTTTCCAGTCGTACTCACACAAATACAGTGACACGCCCTGGTCCACACCACCCACGCAAACTGTCTTCGCGTGGTGGAATGGGACGGGGTCCCCGTTCTTCAGCGCTTCACGCTGACTCCCTCCTGCGCCCCCGAAACTCACGGCTCAGGACGCAAAGGCGGAACCTCCCGTCTCGTCTCCCCACTTCCGCGACCCACTCGGCCCGGGATGCTAAAATACACAAGTTTAAACTACCATAAGTCTCCATACCTGAATAAACTTTTCTACTCAATAATACTGACATTCTTTATCACTACCGTCAACTAACTTATGCGGTTACAGTATATACACCCGCTTACTCATAAGCGACTTCATTTCCGAAAAACATGTAAACATTCTCTTTTCAACAATGGCTGACAACAGCGCACGCTTTTCAGCCAATTCACACATGACTCTCCCGGTCATTTCTCAAGTCAATATTTCCGAGCAAAATAATATCTCCGAGCAAAATACAATTCAATAAATACCTGTAAACACAGCAGTTGAATCCTACGATTCAATTCCGCGGCACGAGTCGTACCAACCGACCTCCAGCGCCCGGTGAGAAACTTTACCAAAAAGAGACCCGTCTTCTCCCTTCAACGGTCTGTAAAGCTCTGCTTGTCTACGGTCTATAAAACGCGACCTCAGTTAATACTCTTCTCTGATTGGTCACATCTCACACATGACAGCACTGCACTGCACGAGTGATATTTTACTGTGCGGTGCCTACTCAAAGTTTGTGGCCCATGAAATTTTATACACCTGCGTCACATAACTCCAATACAAAATTATGTACAAATCCATTTGTCACAATGTGGATTATAAGATTCTGACAAAGATTTTATGTAACCGGCTTCGTCCTCTTTTGGCGGATATTGTACATCCCGACCAGACGGACTTGCTCCGTTCAGGGTCGCTCTATCATAGATAGCTGCCATCTTGTCCGAGATCAGGTTGATTTTTGTAACACTCGAAACGGGTGTGGTATGCTGTTGTCAGTTGATCAGGAGAAAGCTTTTGATCGTGTTGATCACTCCTATCTTTTGCGTGTTTTAAAAAGTTCTGGATTGGGCGACAAGTTTGTTCGCTGGATCGATCTTTTGTACAGAGACATTAAAAGCAGTGTCATTGTTAACCAGCATGTATCGCCTTGTTTCGAGGTGCAGCGTTCAGTCCGTCAGGGTTGTCCGTTGTCTCCCCTTTTGTATGTGCTGTGCCTCGAGCCAGTTTTAAATAAGATTAGGAAAGACCCGGCTGCATTAGGATTTCATGTTCCAGGTAGTCCCAAAGAATGTAAACTTTCTGCTTTCGCAGATGACAGTAAATTTTTTCTTCGTAATGACAACTCTGCTCGCGTAGTATTGAGCTGGTTTACTAAGTTCGGACAGGCGTCCGGGGCAAAACTAAACAACCATAAAACTGAATGCATGTATTTAGGGCGATGGAGAAACCGTAAGGACTCTCCCCTCGGCCTCCCTCTGGTAGACAATATGACAGTTTTTGGTATTAAAGTGGGCAACGTCACACAAGATGACATATGGCAACCTCTGCTACTAAAGATAGAGAAAACCCTAAACTTGTACAAGAGTCGTAACCTGTCTATGTATGGCAAAGCTAAAACTGTAAACATTATGATTTTGTCCAAACTGTGGTACGTCGCCACCGTTTTACCCCCCCCCCCCCCCCCCCCCCGGACCATTATGTTAAGTTGATTGAAAGACGTGTTTTTGATTTCGTGTGGTCCTCACGCAACGAACAAATTAACCGGGAAACCATGTTTTTGAGTCCGGAGAAGGGAGGAGTAGGAGTTGTAAACATTCGAACTAAAGTGAAGAGCCTCTTGTTAGCACAAGTGTTGAAAGTCTTTTTAAGTAAAGATTGTCCATGGGTATTCTTTGGACACACCTTTTTGGGGTTAGTGCTTAGGCGTTTTCCCGACTATGTTTTTTCAAACAACCAGCCGCATTGTGTGGAGGATCTACCCTCATTTTATGTAAATTGCCGTGCTGCCGTACAAGCAGTACTTTGTGCAAAACCTGATTTTGTCTTTACATGTACTCAAACTTGCAAAATGTATTATCAACTTCTGTTAAAGGCCAAAAATACTGTGCCTAAGTGTTTTACAACCTTTCCACAGCTACCCTTCAAAATTATGTTTCGCGATCTGACGAACAAAGTGCTAGACCCTGTCACTCTAAATGTGTGTTTCAGGCTAGCACATGACGTTCTGCCAGTCGCATACAGACTGTATTTGTGGAATTACCCCGTAGTCCGTTTTTGTACGTTTTGCCGCACACAGTGTGAGACGGTAGAGCACTTGTTGTTTTACTGCCCACTGTCTCTGCTTGCCAAAGAATGGCTCCACAATATGCTAAAAGATTTGTGTGATTTGGATTTAAATATTGAAATGCTTCGTTTTGGGCTTGTCAACCCCACGGTTGAGACTTCCGTGACCTCGCACTGGTTCTGCTATCCGAGTACAGATACTCAGTATGGATGTGTCAGAACCAGTGTCGATTTGACAACAAACGCCTAACTGCACAGCAGTATAAAAAAAATACCTAACAGCTCACAGCTCGTGTGAGCAACAGAATTCTAATTGACCTTTTCGGTATCTGAGCAGCTCTCGCGAGACACGCTCTTTGTTATGCTTTGAACATCGCGAGAACTTCGAACTTTGGCTTGTGTAGCTCGCACGAGATCGCTGTACCGCATGCTTTGCTATGCTCTGAAGTTTGCGAGAGATCACGAGAGCTTGGAATACCGATAGGGTCTATTGACCATCGTCGTCTGACGATTGACAAGTTCACCCGCCTATGGATCCTGCCTGGTCTGTGTAGGCTGAACGGCAGGGGGCGGGTGGTCAACACCTTCCCTCCTTAGAATGTAACTTTTCCGTAACTGATGGTCATTGGGCATGTGCTAAAAGGAGAGGGAGAGGCAGCGTGAAAAGAAAGAGTGAATGACGTACATGCCCGGTGACGTGAAAAGAAAGAGTGAATGACGTACATGCCCGGTGACGTGAAAAGAAAGAGTGAATGACGTACATGCCCGGTGACCAAGTGTGAATGTGTTGAGGAATAATGTTTGATCTATGTGTGTAAAAACATGTTTTTGCATATGTCCAGCGAACATGTTTCGTATGTATGAAAATAGCCTAGTCATTGCAAAACCTATTTTGTGCAAGCGATGCTGTTTTTGCTGCCAAGCGCGCAGTGAACAGCCTTGCAGGCACCAACAGACGCCGACCCCCTTCCTCCCTCTCCCCCCCCCCCCCCCTTTCCCTACCTCGACCAGTGCATAGCTATGTTAGGCGCGTTTGATCGATCTGCGCGATCGCGCGATCGCGCTGCGCGTTTGGTGGATCGATCAAACGCGCACACATCGATCGATGTGTGCGCGTTTGATCGATACAAAGAATACACGAATCGTTAAAACGCGCAGCTCTTATATACTTGCGCATTTGGACGATCCGTCTCACAAATCACCATCGTACTACGCACACACACGTCTGCTGGCAATGACCGGAAGTAGGCCTAGCTATAAGTGTCTAAACAGTATGTGCGCGTGTGTGTGGGTGTGTGTGTGTCTGGGTGTGTATGTGTCTGGGTGTATACGTAAGTGCATGTTTGTGGGGGTGTGTGTGTGTGTGTGTGTGTGTGTGTGTGTGTGTGTGCGCCGGTGTGTGTCTCTTATGTGGTTCACAACCGTATTGAACTTTTCGCTTGACATCAAGCTTGATTTGGGACACATGGCTGATGTATCTGCCTCCACTGTGACTTGCAGTGTGTGCCTAAACCTCTCCATCATGTATCAGTTAAACGAATGAAGAGAGAATGAAGCAATCAAGAGAGAATGAAGCAATAAAACTAACTTGAGCCTATGTGAATAGAGCTCAGCAGTAATCAAAAACAACAAAAAAGGAGCTGAATTGTAATCAAAAACGTTGTTGGGGTATATTTCGGAACATTCCTGTATTTGAAACTTTTCACTTCCGGCGTGCGATGTGTGTGTGTGGTAGGGACTTACTTTGTGACAGATCGTCCAAATGCGCAAGTATAAGAGCTGCGCGTTTTAACGATTCTTGTATTCTTTGTATCATAAGTTCTTTGCATCCACCAAACGCGCACACATCGATCGATGTGTGCGCGTTTGATCGATCCACCAAACGCGCAGCGCGATCGCGCGATCGCGCAGATCGATCAAACGCGCCTAACAGCTACATATCAGCCCGCACACTGACATTCTTTGTACTCGGCACATACACACCCTTTCTCCCAGCCTCTTGGCTCTCT
The DNA here is from genome assembly GCF_037325665.1 of Littorina saxatilis. Lineage (NCBI taxonomy): Eukaryota > Metazoa > Mollusca > Gastropoda > Littorinimorpha > Littorinidae > Littorina > Littorina saxatilis. The sequence goes on along the minus strand of NC_090253.1, from coordinate 62,298,096 downwards.
CCTCTTCCTGCCGCTCCCTTTTCCCACGGCAATAAAACACCCTCCTCCCTACCCCCCCCCCCCCCCCCCCCCACATGTGCCAGTCGCTGTCTGAACTCGGGGTGCCCCTTGCAGATAACCCCCACCAGAACACACATTCTTTGTACAACACGTTTTCCCGGTTTATGTGCAACACTGTGCATGGACACCTCACAAAATACGCAAAGTAAAAAGATCAACTTGTTTTATCCTGTACATTTGATAGATCACTGTTTTCTTAGTTTGTGTTATTTCCGCACCAAAAGTCCTTCCTTGTTGTAAAGGATCTGTATAATGTTCGTCTCCCAGTTTTGTGTGATTTGTAATTGAATCTCCATGCTTTTTGACATGTCGCACGACACAGACACATGACAAAAACTTACCAAAAAGATCAATTTGTTTTATATTGTCCATTCTTTTTAACCTCGATGGAAAGATTTACAAACAGATGACGTATTTTGCCATTGTTATATGTTTTATTGATTAAATGGGACCTCTACGCATTTTGTAGTGTCTATCCCAAATGTAAAAAAAAAAAAGTATCTGTTCTTATCAGCTTAATATCTGATACGCTCCCGACAAGGGGGCTTCGATATTAAACTGATTTTTGAACTCAGGTGAAGTGTCAGGGGCTTGCTCCGCCTTCGCCACGGGTTGTCCTGGTATTGCAGTACCTCCAGGCTCGGCCCTCTCCTCACAACGAGGAGTAATAATCCAATTCAAAAGTCATGAGCACACACCAAAAGCTAAAAAAGAAGGATCAAAACATGATTTAACAAAAAAAAAACATGGTTTTTGATGTGTAGTGAGTAAGTATGCCTTTTATTGTGCAGAGAGAGAGAGAGAGGGAGAGAGAGAGAGAAACAGAACTCAGAACTCAGAACTTTATTACATAAGGATAAAGGTTTTAGGCTTAGCCTAATCTTCCAACCTGTCCTTGGAACATACACAGAGAGAGAGAGAGACAGAGAGAGAGAGAGAGAGAGAGAGAGAGAGAGAGAGAGAGAGAGACAGAGAGAGAGAGAGAGAGAGAGAGAGAGAGACGTCTTACTTTCGATATCAGTCAGTGTGCATCGTTGTGCACTTTGCATTGATATATAGAGCTTAATTTTCATACCACGTTGAAAGCACCGGTTCTCGTCCGATCACCGAAGTTAAGCAACGTCGGGCCCCGTTAGTACTTGGATGGGTGACCGCCTGGGAACACCGGGTGCAGTTGGCATCCATTTTTTTTTCTTTCTTTCTTTGTCTCCTTGGTCAATATTGTTTTTTTCATTGTTTAAATTTTTTTTTGGTACCACTCGCTGACGGATAGGATAATTGTTGCTTAGGGTGAAGGACAGCCAAGGTTGTCTTTTCTTTAGTAGGGGGCGTCGTCCCGGAATGCAGTGTTGATTTTGATGGTGGGCTTGTGCAGTTTGCATCGATATATAGAGGTTAAATTTCCCTCTACTCTCGCCAACGGTCATACCACGTTGAAAGCACCGGTTCTCGTCCGATCACCGAAGTTTAAGCAACGTCGGGCCCGGTTAGTACTTGGATGGGTGGCCGCCTGGGAACGCCGGGTGCAGTTAGCAACATTTTTTTTTCCTCGGGACGTCTTTCTGTTTTGTTTTCTTGTTCTTTTTGGTGTATTTTTTCTCTGTTGTTCCAATGTTTCATTGTTTTGTTTATTATGTAACTGTTGATACATTTTGCAGATAATTATGATCACGCTTGATGAGCGACATTGTATTGGATGGAAGAGGTGAGTATTTTTCTCAAATAGAACACATACAATAAACTTACGTCATCATCAAGTATGTAAAGTACAATTTGTGACGTAAAGTACTCAGAAAGAAGCACACCACGCGCTGGTCGAGACTACGTGCATGCGCTTTCTGACTAATAAGATTTGAGACACCAAGACATGAAAAGATAACTCTCTTTTCAGTCCGCCATAGTGCCTTCCAACTAGTCTCGGCCCGCTCAAAATAATGAGCCAAAATGACCGAGACTTTCAGTAATTCCTACGCGTGACGTCTAACCCTCTTACGCCATAATGTGACGTCTTCAAATGACGAAATGTTAAAGTTTCTACCACAGACATACACACGCACACACGCACAGACAGACAAAGTTACGATCGCATACGTGAGCCAAAAACAAGCCCATCTCACACGTACGGCATAAACAAACCCCTGCGCCTTGTAAATTGCATAAAAAAAATCCCTGCGCTTAGAACTGTACCGGCCACGGAATACGCCCCATATAAGCCTCATATTGATTGATTGATTGAAGTAAGTTACTGTTGTACACAGATAAACATACACAAACACGCTGGCACCCCCCCCCCCCCCCCCCATTTCCTAATCCCCAGCGGCTAGCATCGTTCAAAAACAAACGAAGAGATTAAAGGCATTATTTAAAGTTTATGCTTTTATAATCAAGGTTACTTTCAGTTATTGATGTTTTTATTGTGGGCTTTTATTGAGTCCTGTTTCGTCATGCAGACAAACACTGTACATAAGGTTCCCATTGTAGTTTCTTTGATGCAGATTAAGCAACAAGCAACAACAAAACGTGAAATATGCACATAAATCAAAAGTTGAAAGGGACACACCAAGGGGGACTTTAACGCCCCTCGACGTCATGAATTTTTTCTCTCGAGAATCAACCATACCCGTAACCAGCTTCAATGCCTCCACGTGGATCACGCACCTTTTGCTTTTCTGAGCGCAAGCGTGTTGAAACGCTACACATTTCTCTCTGTGTCCCTGTCAAGGGAAACAATCAAGGGCAACAATTCATGAGAGTTACTGTCCCATTTTTCTGCCGTGTCAGCACTGCCCGTGCGCAGATTCGTTCAAAGCCAAAGGGGGGAGACCCCGTATTGTATTCAGACATGTGGTCGCGTGCATCACAGATGCGGAGGAAGAGCTTGGAGCGAATGGACAACTGGACGAAGTGACTTTGTTCTGCCTGCGAATATCGAAGTCAGTAAGTGTGATAGATGTGCTTGTGTTAGTTTTTTTCACCTCGGGTAACCGGCGTAACAACTACGTGGGAATGCGAAGCTCCGTCTGCAGTGATTCTTGCTAAAGGTAACTGCGCTTTCTGAAAACGAGTGTGACGGATTTGAGGCAACTGACGATTCTTTGCGACTCGACCTCTGAGACATGTGTGCCAGATTTGAAGGGCTGTGTCATTGTGAAGCGATGCAAACGGAAAGTGAGCGATTTATGCGTTGGACCGAGTGAGTGCGTCGCTAAAGAGAGACGTGAGTGTGTCAGTGTGTGTCAGTGTGCGCGCGTGCGTGCGATAGTGAGCGAGTGCCTGTGCGACAGCGAGTTCCTGTGTGTGTTTGCATGGGGGGGGGGGGGGGGGGGAGGAGAGGGAGAGATCTGTGTATTGCGCGTGAGTTTGTATTAAAGGGAAAGAGGCTTCATCGCGCGTGCAAGAATGTGTATGTGTGTGTTTGTGCGAGAGAAATTTAGAACATAAAATAAAACGTGAGCCTTAATTGTGCCAATGACACTACGTGTCGATAGCACTACTGTTTTCGTGGATTCGCGTCAGTAACATTGTTATTTACGTGGGTTTGTGTCGACAGCGCTACTTAAAATTGCGCTCGTAACGGCGTAGCACAAATGACTGGGTGAGACATGAAGCATGTGCTGCGACTTCTGTCTTGTGTGTGGCGCACGTTAAATGTCAAAGCAGCACCGCCCTGATGATGGCCCTTCGTGGTCGGCTGGGCGTTAAGCAAACAAACAAACAAACAAAGATATATACAGACAGAACAAGATCAGCCGGCTCAAGCACTGACCCTTGAGGCACCCGCATTTCACAGTCTCCTCAGTAGATATTTTACAGTTTAGGGCAGTATATTGAGATCTGTCCTGTAAATAGGAAGCACAAAAGTTACACAGTGAACTTTTTCTGATATACAACTGTAATTTCTTCAATAAAATTGAATGATCAACTATTCAACAACGCTTTTTTAAAGTCGAGAAACACAGCACCACTGATTTCAAATCGGTTTGTTGCAGACAACCAGGTGTCGCATAGCGTGGTAAGGGCGCTGTGACAAGAGTGATGTGTTCGAAAACCAGATTGAAATTGATGGAAAAGGTTTCTGCTTTCTATGTATGCGAGCAAATGTTTGTGAATATGTTTTTCCAATGGTTTGGATAAAATGGGTAATAAGGAAATGGGTCTAAAATTATTTGGGTTGGATAAATTTCTGCCTTTATGGAGTGGAATTACTTTTGCTCTCTTTAATAAACTAGGTACAGTATTTTTCTTTATGCAGAGATTATATGCATAGGTGAGTGACTCCACAATATATGGTAGGGCTAATTTGGCCAAGTAAGGAGGAATCTTGTCAGGACCCATGGACTTTTTATTCTCAAGGCCTTCTAGCGCCTTACCTACCTCATGCACTGCCATGTCTGGAATAGTAAAAAAATCGAGGAGACATAAGGAGAGTCTTTACGGTTTCTCCATCGCCCAAAATACATACATTCACTTTTGTGGTTATTTAGTTTTGCCCCGGACGCCTGTCCGAACTTAGTGAACTGCCTGGGACATAAAATCCTGATGCAGACGGATCTTTCCTGATCTTATTTAAAACTGGCTCAAGGCACAGCACATACAAAAGAGGGGACAGTCAGGACAACCCTGACGGACTGAACGCTGAACACAAAAAGGAGAAATATGTTGATTTACAATAACACTACTTCTTATGTCACACTACAAAATATCAATCCAGCGAACAAAATTGTTCAACACACGAAGAAGATAACTATGGTCGACCCGGTCAAAAGCTTTTTCCTGGTCACCTGACAACAGAATACCATAACAATTTCTAGTATTACAAAAACCAATATTATCTCGGATGAGGTGACAGCTATCAATTGTAGAGCGACCTGGCACCGAACACATTTGGTCTGGATGTACAATATCTGCTAAATCAGGGCGGAGGCGGTTGCACAGCAGTTTAGTTAAAATCTTGTAATCAACATTTAATAATGAAATGGGACGGTAGTTTTTGCACAACTCAGGGTGTGCCTCGTCCTTGCACAATAATGTTATACAAGACCTTTTCTGGGATTCACACAGAGTTCTCAGGTTAAACATGGCATTGAACACTTTCACGAGGAAAGGGGCTAACTCTGAGTAAAAACAAGCGTAAAACTCTTTGGTCAGTCCATCTTGTCCTGGTGACTTGTTACTTTCCGTTTGGCTGAGTGCATTTTTACTTTCTTGTATTGTGACCTCTGACCCTTGGTGTTCAGATTCGGGAAGAGTTACTTTGGGAAGGTCTGTCAAAAATTCCTTTGCAACATCTGGGTCTTTGGTGTATAAAGATTCATAAAAATCTCAAAAAGACTGTACTATCTGATCCTTACAAGTAGCAGGTATTCCAAACTGGATTTTGTATTCCCTAGTATTTTTCAGATATCAATTTTATTACATAGAAGGGTCATTCTCAGAAATGGTGGTCCTCGCGCCCCCTAATTGGCGTAGAGGCGCGTCCCCGGGTGGTGGATGGGGGAGCCTTCTCTACTAACATCTGAGAGAAGGTCGCATCACTCTCGATGCCGTAAACCTAATTAGGATCTTTTTCTTGTTTCTTCTCTATTTCTGCCTCCCCAAAGTCCTTTTACTTTCCTTTTCTCACCCATAAAATTCTTCACTTATTACCCTTGTTAAGTGGTTCTTGTATAGGAGGACAGGCACAATACTGAGCAATGAAATTCTGACATGAGCATCAAAAATAAAAAATGCTCAGATGGAAAAGTCTATGATTGTAATGGGAGCTAAAACACAGCTTTACCGGAAATAAAAGTCAAAACATAATTGCCTTCATGTCTCTTTCCTTTATTGATCGTCAATCATAGGTATGCATGGACAATGATGTAAGTATTTGGTGGACACCAACTGCAAGATATTTCTATCAAGTTAAAACTTTTGGAATCTTTGATTTTGTCTAGTGTTTGAGTTACATTTTATCCATAAAATCCAGCCAGACAGCACCTACATTTTGTGTAAATCAATTGAGCAAGAAATAGTTGTTGTGAAGACACCATTACTTACATCATTTGGCAAGTCCATCACTTTTTTACAAGAACAAGATTAGGCAGCATTGTAATGCTGCTGATTTAATTGATCACCTTTCTGGTAGACCATGCAACACAACTGAAAACAAAAGTGAAGGCCTGAAAATAATATGGCAAGTGAATCAGATGTAGCGTAAGTTATGAAGACACCAAGCGTAAGTTATGAAGACACCAAAATTGTGAAGTCTGTTATGCTTGAATTCTAGTACTCTTGAAATCTAGTCTGGTGTGTAAGAGGTTCCTGATACAGTTTGAAATGATCTCACTCATTCGATTCATTGCAACAATGGCAAATATTCACAGTTACAGGCAAAGTCTGAAAATTATTACGTAAGTTATTTTTGACACCAGAATTGTTGTGTCCAACATTACCAACATCATCAATTATCATCGTTTCACAACTGATTATTTTTCTTATTCGCTTGTTTTCTTTTTCTGTTTTCTGTAGCAGATAACATACGTAAACATGTTTTGATTTACATTGTATCAGCCATCTACCACAATGAACTGAATTGCTGATTGCGTTGGTTCGAGTGACACGAAACGAAAATGGTGTCAGAAATACGAACGTAATCTAAAACAAGCCACACTATTAAAATGCAGGAAAATGTAACTAATATTTCCCCTTCACAGCTTTCTTTATACAAACTCGAAGAAACTTTAAGTCAATCACAAAAATATAAACTTTGGTTCAAGAAAAGGCCAAATTTTCCTGACGTTCGTATTGAAAGACACCAAAGTGGCGAGAATGACGAACGAAATCCACTAAGTTCAGCATCAATTTAAACAAATGCTGGTGATTTTGCATAAAACATGAACAAAAGTAGTTGCCTGTTGGGTAACTCAACTGAATACAGCAAAATCAATTAGGGATCGATGATTCTTGAAGTTCGTCTGTCTGAAAAACTCTTGAGATGTCGTAAGTTTGCGCGAAACGCCAAAGACACGAACAACTTCCAGGTCAAAATACCTCCTCTCAATGCATTGTGGGAAAGGTGAAGGCCATTTATTCTTAATCTGTGGAAATTTCCGCAGTGCATTGAGTCGATTGACATTCGTTCGTGTGCCTGTGTCGACTTCGCGTTAGATTTTGGAAGTGCAAAAACGTAAGTAACGCAGTGACGCAAAACGTCTGATATTGCCTTTCACACATTCTTTCACAACGCTAGGTCTTTTGATTGCTTTTATTTGTGCTAGATTGTGTCATTTTATTCAGTAACTTTCAATTATCAGTGGAAATATCGAGTTGCATGTGAAAGATATGATGATGGTATGGACTTAGATCAGCGTGTGAAGTGAGACACGAAGCATTACTTACAGAATGCAATTTTTTCGTCCACGCTAACGACACATTTTACGGTAAAGAAAGAAAATGAGCATACACTTAGTTTGACCAAAATAAATACAAACATGACACTACAAACTGCTTCACTTACCATTGTGCTTTCTCAAACAAGACCACTCATTTTTGTCAGGTTTCAGTGGCCATTTTAAGTTGTATTTTCAATAGAAAATAATCAAAAACAAAATAACCATCAACAGAAAAAATAATCTGTAAAAGGATATTAATTCTTTATTCTCTCTTTAATCACAATACAACAACATTAACAACCAGAAGAAAACAGTTCTTTGCAAAAAAAATCCAGAAAGTGGCTACCATTCATTTTGTACTTTTTGCTCAGTATTGTGTCTGACCTCATAGAATATAGTCAATGTTTGTAAAGATTTTAGTCAAGCAGTATGTAAGAAATGTTTAGTCCTTTGTACTGGAAACTTGCATTCTCCCAGTAAGGTCATATGTTTGTAAAGATTTTAGTCAAGCAGTATGTAAGAAATGTTTAGTCCTTTGTACTGGAAACTTGCATTCTCCCAGTAAGGTCATATATTGTACTACGTTGCAAGCCCCTGGAGCAATTTTTTGATTAGTGCTTTTGTGAACAAGAAACACTTAACAAGTGGCTCTATCCCATCTCCCCCAAACTGGTAATCTTCCAGTAGGTATTAATTTAGTTTTACTAAAGCCTGCTGGGACACAAGTAATGGGTTAGTGCATTTGTAAACAGGAATCGCTTGACAAGTGGCCCCCTTCATCCCCCCCTTCCTCGTCCTGATATGGCTCTGCGTAGTCGGCTGGACGTTAAGCAACAAATAAACAAACAAACAAACAAACAAATCCCATCTCCCCCCTTTCCCCTATCCCATCTCCCCCCTTTCCCTCGTCGCGATATAACCTTCGTGGTTGAAAACGACGTTAAACACCAAATAAAGAAAGTAAGTTTGGGAGAGTCAAGAATGTCCTGGATGGTCTGGAGCTTGTGCATCCTACCTGCTGAGTACTTGAAGTAGTAAAACAGGTCTGTCAGAGTCTTTTGGAAGTCATTCAGCATCTTCACATCTGCAGCAGCTTGGCTGGTACAAAGAGCAAAACGATGTGCCACGCAGTGGACGTTGAGCAGATGGGGATTGGTGCGCTTCATCATGCCTGTGACTCCTTTATTCATTCCAGTCATGACACTCGCCCCGTCAGATCCCAGGCCCATGATCTGGCTCCCCTCTATTCCTCTAGATTTCAGCTGCGCAAAGATTTCAGCAGCAACAGCTTGACCTGAACAAAATAAAAACATTTTGACTTGTCACTTTGTTTTAAATTTCGATGATTTGTTGCTGATTATAAAATTTGAATAAAGTCATGTTCAATTTTTTTTTTTTGTTTTTTTTTTTTGGGGGGGGGGGGGTTGTAATTCGAGATTCCTGTTGGGCCAAAAAAAACTAGAACAAATCATAAATTATGAAGACATTTAAGATTTTGATTGTCCATTACTAAACTTAATCATGATGTGAATGAATATTCTCAAGTCGAATAAGGGTGAGAGGTAGACACAACTTGAGGTACACTCAAAAATAAAGAATTACAAAAAAAGTGATGGTGAAGTGGGTATTTCCTTGGAGAAAATATTTGTTCTAAACAATACCTGTGCAGACTGAATCATAATCCTCCCTGACCTACAAAACAGTGGTATCAGAAGTTGTGCTTTCTACAAAGACACAACGTTTTTCATCTTGCTCCAAAGTGACAAGTGCTCTGGACAAACCACCCACAAAGTCACACACTCAGCCGAAACATTCTCACCTTCGACGGTGGATAATTACAAGACTATGTCTATCAGTATCACTACAGGAGTTTCGCTTTTGTTTTATTTCATTCTAATCTTGAAAATAAATAATAAATAAATAAACACATTTAAGATTTTTACCTGTGCCTGCTGAGAGAGTCACGTTAGTGATGAAGAGAGTAGATGGCTGAAGTGTGACTGGCTTTGTGATCTGGGCATAGATGACAAGTCTCTTCTTCACCGCAATGTCTGTTGATTCGTCAGCCAGTACAGTCACATGGCGATGCTTGCAGTTGCGTCTTTACTTCTTCTTCTGCGACGGTCGACAATGCCTTTAGGAATTCCCCAGCACTCCAACGAGAGTTGTAGGTCAGTGTCTCAGATGTGCCAGTCTCTGACTCAGCCACGTACAAGTCTGGAGTGTTCAAGTCTTTCAGAAGACACAGGAGGGACTGGAACTTAGACAGAGGGAGGCTCTCCATAGCAAGCCAGTTTTGAGTCGCAGGAGTACACCCTTTTCACTGGAATTCAAAAGCCGTTTCTCCATTGTTTTGAAGTTTTCCTGATACACGGGCACATTTATGGATCTGGCATGGTCTTTGCTAGCGATGTGGTCAGTTAATGCTGACGTTTTGAAATTTTGGCAACCTCCCCTGGTGAAAATATTTTTACATCCACCGTTCTTGCACAGTTTGCAAAACATGGACCCACCCTCATAGCTAAACCATGGGTGTAGGGTGAGCCAATTTGCTTGAAAACCACGATGTGTATGTCGCTTTTCATTCTCAGCAGATGTCGATACGCGGTGAATGTGACTGTCGTCTGCTAAGCTTGTGTCGTCTGCTTCCATCGACTCGACAACACTACCCCTATCACTCACAGTCACACTGTCCACGTTCTTGCTGTTATTTTGTTCAGAAGCACCTACCTTGGTGAAGGGTAGCACACCTTGGCCACTGATCAATTAAGGTTTTTGAGTCACTTGAGAAAAAGTGACTCTATGTAATCGGTCAGTGTTAGTCTGTCCGGCCGGCCGTCCGTAGACACCACCATAACGTTGGACTTTTCTCGGAAACTATCAAAGCGATCGGGCTCATATTTTGTTTAGTCGTGACCTCCAATGACCTCTACACTTTAACGATGGTTTCGTTGACCTTTGACCTTTTTCAAGGTCACAGGTCAGCGTCAAAGGAAAAATTAGACATTTTATATCTTTGACAAAGTTCATCGGATGTGATTGAAACTTTGTAGGATTATTCTTTACATCAAAGTATTTACATCTGTAGCCTTTTACGAACGTTATCAGAAAAACAAGGGAGATAACTAGCCTTTTCTGTTCGGCAACACACAACTTAACGTTGGGCTTTTCTCGGAAACTATAAAAGTGACCGGGCTCAAATTTTATGTGAACGTGACTCATTGTGTTGTGAATAGCAATTTCTTCCTGTCCATCTGATGCCTCATATAATATTCAGAACTGCGAAAGTGACTCGATCGAGCGTTTGCTCTTCTTGTTTTCTTTTTTTGCGACATGATGTTCGGCGAACGCAAACGCTGGCAGTTATAGTTTTTGTCAATGGCTTCAGCTCAAAACACTGATGTTTCGTTCTTGGTATTCACGAAGAAAATAAACGCCAGTCAGTTGACTAAGTACATCGGCAGCAGTTTTATCAATCAAAGCTTGACCAATAAAAAAAACGGACAAACCATGGCCGATTCAGACGAATACTCTTCGGACATTTGGCCGATAAGTACATGAAAGTTTCGGCCAAAGTAAAAAAAAATCGGCTATTCGCCGAAGGGCCGATCAAAACGACACCCCTGACTTTAGGCCACCTGAAGCTGTCATTCCTGGCTTTGGTTCTCTCAAGGTACTGAACATTGCCTGATTGCGGACTACACACCTCTATCACCTGTCCCACATAAAAGCTGTCATTGTAGTAGGTAGCCACCCACTGCCCTTGGGCTGAAAAAGTGAATGGCTGATCGTCCGAAGCTCCCTCAGGAGGCTGACAGCTACTTGCAGGTGCAGCAGTGTTGTCCAGGCGTCTTCGCTTTTGACGGGTCTCATCTTCAGGATTCTCAGTAGCAGTAGAAGGAACTGATTGTTCTTCAACTTCTTGTTCAGGTTGCCCTGGTAGGTGGTTTTGCAGACATATGGTAAGGTCATGCAGAGTCCCAGCAAGTTTCAAGGCGCCTTTCTGCTTTGGTACCACTTCCTGGTAGCGTATCTCTGTTTGGAACGCGCTTTTCATGGCAGTTAGTTTTTTCCAGCAGCCTTCAGTTTGATCTTCAGTCGCTGGACATCTTCTTTTGTCTCGCACGGACCACCATGAAACCGCACTGATTGGACAATGGCAAGTCTCTTTTCAACGGCTTTAGCCTCTTTGAGTCGTTGCTGGCGTTGGTTTTCCAGGATTTGTTCACGGATTTTGAGCATGACCAGTCTTTCTTGCTCCTTATTCAGGAATCGTAGGCTTTTCCCATGTGTTCTGGCCAGAGAAAACAGTTTGGTTTGTTCTTTTTCTTCTTTTTCCGACAGCCATTTTCCTGTTTTGTTGTGTTTCCACATCTGAGTGGTAGAGCGATGGTGGAAAGATGCATGACGTCGCTTGTTCATGTCGAAGTCCATATCTCCGAATGCATTTTCCCCGATGAGGTTGGTGACAGGGCAGTGTTGGAGAGTGTCTTCAAGGTCCGGAGAGGATGGTGCTCCAAATTTACCACCTGGAAGAAAGTCCTGCAGTTGGCTTCGTACTGTCAGCAGCATATCACGGAACATCTTCTGGATCGCATCAACAACCGCACCAGAGTGTGCTTCTGCGAAGCTGTAGACCTTGTTCTTCGTTGGCGAGTCGACTTTAAACTCCCCGTTGAAGATGCCAACATACTCTGGGTTCAGCAACTCTGACGAATCTTCTCTCCACCTGTCCATTGATGTCTCCATCATTTGGACATGCGTATCCCGGCCGGGTCATACCTAAGACTTTAAAATTGGCAATCTAGTGGCTGCTCCGCCTGGCGTCTGGCATTATGGGGTTAGTGCTAGGACTGGTTGGTCCGGTGTCAGAATAATGTGACTGGGTGAGACATGAAGCCTGTGCTGCGACTTCTGTCTTGTGTGTGGCGCACGTTATATGTCAAAGCAGCACCGCCCTGATATGGCCCTTCGTGGTCGGCTGGGCGTTAAGCCAACAAACAAACAAACAAACAAATTTGGACATGTACCGGTGGAAGTCCGTGTACTTGACAGAGCTTTCTAGGAGTTGCCAGTATGGCCCAGTGACTTGCAGGTACAGTATTGCGATCGCACAGACCAGGGACAGCAGGTTTTCGTCGCCTAGATCAATTCTGATGCTGTCGATTAACATGCTGTTGTGTTTGAGGAATCCATCCTGCAAATACGACTGTAGAACATTACATACATTTTCCAGGACGGTACGTAGCCACTCTTTGGCAAGTGGGCAGTAGAAAAACACGTGTTCTACTGTTTCACATTGCGTACGGCAGTGTAAACAGAAACGGATTACAGGGTAGTTCCACAAATATAGTTTGTAAGCAACAGGAATAACATCGTGAGCTAGTCTGAAACATACGTTTAAGGTAACGGGATCTAGCATTTTGTTTTTCGAATCATGGAATACAGTTTTAAAAGGTATGTTTGGAAAAGTGGTTATACATTTGGACTTTGAGCCTCTGGCTTTTGACAACTTGTCATAAAACAGTTTACTTGTTTGTCCGTCAGAAAACACAAAGTCTGGGGATGCATTCGTTAGTGCTTGAATAGCAGCACGACAATGGACATAGAACAAGGGTGTATCCTCTATACAGTGTGGATGGTTATTGGAAAACACATAATCTTTGAACCTTCGAAAAATTATCAAAATATCAAGAACTTGAACTGCGATCAGTGAAACTGACAGTGACAGTCTCAATACAAAATTGAAAAATAAATACAAAGTTAAAATAATGAAAACCACATACCTTTCAATCACTGGATCTGTATAATGGGACGCAAGGCTGCCTTTGATGATCTGTGTTGTCTTGGTTCGACCGCATTGGAAGGCTTTGGCTGTAGCGCTGTCGGGAAACATGTTTTTCACCAACTTGGTGAAGTGCTCTTCAACCGATGCCGGCAAATTGTGTTCTGTCACAAATTGGCAAAACATAACCTCCGCTTGCGTCACATCTTCTTCCGTTGGAAGGCGGCTGTCACGTTTCTCGAAATGTTGGTTCACAGGCTTGAATTGTTTCGAACGAATCAATGATTGTTTGTGGACCGCTGTTTGAAAATGCTGCTTCAAGTCGTAGTGACCAGAAGCTGCAACTTTGATGTGCGAGCCACATGGCACGCACAAACTGTATTCCTTTCCCTTGTCCGATGATCGCACGACACCAAAGTATGTTTTCTCCCACTCCGACAAGTGCTGACCATGTGCGGCTGTCTTTCTTCTCTTCGCTGGCCTCTCCATCTTCAATTGTAGCACGAAAAGTGACGCGGATCGTTGTCTGTCGCTGAAGTAAGTTGTGAAAACAGAGACACGGAAGTAGCGGATTGTGCCACAGCGCCCTCTATGATATCTTCTGCGTATGCGCACAAGCTCAGTTATAGTCTTTTTCTGTTAGTTGTTGTCGTCTGCCAAACAGAAATGAATCTGATTGATCGGTTTCGAATCGTTGTTCGGGTTTTGAATTTTCCCGTACACTTCCCGTACAATTTGGTTTACCCGTACAGCTAGGCGTTGTACGCCGTACACACCGAAATTTGAGTAAATCCCGTACAAATTACGGGAAAACCGTACAGGTTGACAGGTATGCTTTGGGAAGGTCTGTCAAAAATTCCTTTGCAACATCTGGGTTAATAGGCTCTTTGGTATACAAAGATTCATAAAAATCACCAAAAGACTGTTTTATCTGATCTTTCCTAGTGCATAAATTACCTTCTTTGTCTATAATCTGCTTAATCGTTTTCTTTTTACCCTGGGCTAATTCTTTTTTGAAGAAATATCTTGATGGTTGTTCCCTATGGTCTAAAAGGTAGGCCCGAGAACGAATATGGGATCCTGTAAGAGAAGCTGAATCCATTTCTTTAAGTTTATGTTTTATTCTTTGCATTTGGTTTTGTTTGCCACATTTTTCGGCTACTAAGTACTGTTCAGTTAAAGCTTTATATTCTCGACATTTATTCTTCTGAATCCATTTGCTATGTTCCCTGGCTATTACTTTAAAATCTTCTTTGAGGCTATCCCACCACTGTAAAATAGAATCATCTTCTGGTACTTCTTCACTGGCCATAAGCTAAAACAAAAATCGACATCTTGTAAAAGAGTACTGTTAAATTTCCAATACCCTTTTCCGGTGTCAACCCCTGTCCATGAAGACAGTGAGACCAAAACCAGATCATGGTCGGAAATAGAATTTATTACGTGTTTAGCAGATTTAATTGCATCCAACTGGCAAGATGGCAAATAGATCCTGTCTAAACGGCAACTAACTTGGTTATTACGCCACGTGACTGCTACCTGGTTAGGACATTTATGTCTAAACGCATCTTTTAGGTCGAAATCTGTCAGCATGGTAGATAGTTCTACCCAGCCTTCCGCCCTGATATGGCCCTTCTTTGTCGGCTGGGCGTTAAACAAACTACCCAGCCTTCTCTTCCCCTGTTAATGTTCCCACCTATTTTTATCTAAATCTGGATCAGAAATACAATTGAAATCTCCTCCTTACACAATAATTTAAGGAGTTACGAGGTAACTATAGACATCTTTAAAAAAAACTGTTTCCGCTCAGCTGGTACATTTGGTGCGTAAACGTTAAAAAATCTCACTGGTCTATCGTTAATTTGGACATCTAACAGAATGAAGCGCCCAACAGGATCGCAAACAAAATGCTTGGCTCTTACGTTAGCTGTTTTATTTATAAAAATAGCAACACCTCTTCCACGGGGCTGTCCTGAAGGCCAAAAAACCTTTCCTTCAATTTGGTTGGCTATTCAACGCCCTAATTTTAATGAGTCGACATGTGTTTCTTGCATAAAAAAACATCAAGCATTTCTTTATTAATAGGAGTTTTAACAGGTTTACTTTGTTTTGGTCTATGAGACACAAAAAGGATTTTAACAACATACATGACTTTTACTCACGGGCGGGGGATCCATACAGAAAAAAGGGGTGTCTGGTAGAGTTCAATGTTCTTCTAGGTCCATCCCATCGACAAGGACACATCGCCTCTTCGATAGGTCGGGGGAGGGCTCGCTCTTTCTCTTCCCATCTTCAATGCGGGGTGGGGGTCGTCGGGGCTGTGGAATCAGCATCTGGGACAGGCCCAGATGCCTGGCCTCAGACAGCTGGGTGTCCTCTCTGGAGGTTGTCTGTCCGCAGGGCAGGGAATCCTCGGTCATCATCTCTTGTGTGGAGGTCCAGGTCGTCCTGCGACGTCTGGGTGACGAGGGGCTGGCTGTCTTGGGGGATGGTGTCCTGGGAGGACAAGAGGTCCCAGACACTCTCTGGGTCTCCCTGTGTGGGTCTGGCGGCTTCTTCCATGCTGGCTGGTGCAGCTGGTGTCAGCAGTATGTAAGAAATGTTATGTCCTTTGTACTGGAAACTTGCATTCTCCCAGTAAGGTAATATCCCGCAGTGGGGCACTGCGGTTATAAAATTAAAGGCCCCTCCTGTTTTTGGAACCGCAGGAGCTTTCTAGTTTGCTGTTAGGTAGATTTTTGGTTCCTCTTTCCTGTCATGCTCTCTTTTTCTTCATGAATTCTTTTCTTTTTTCTGCCTTCTTGCTCATTCACCTGTATTTTTTCCAAAAATCTCTTCTCTTGCCGCTTGTCTCGCGATTCATGTATAGTTTAATCTGTTAGTGTTCTGATGTAAGTCCAGCAGTAGATAGGTAATCTTCCAGTAGGTATTAATTTAGTTTTACTAAAGCCTGCTGGGACACAAGTAATGGGTTAGTGCATTTGTAAACAGGAATCGCTTGACAAGTGGCCCCCTTCATCCCCCCCTTCCTCGTCCTGATATGGCTCTGCGTAGTCGGCTGGACGTTAAGCAACAAATAAACAAACAAAGTAAGGTAATATATTGTACTATGTTGCAAGCCTCTGGAGCAAATTTTTGATTAAATTACATATCTTACCCAACTCACATATAGCAATTAACCCTAGTTCAGTGCTGGTAACGCTGTACGCGTCCCCTTGGTAACAAGGAAGGCGCCTCTAAAAAAAGAGTGACATGAGACCCGTAAGGGTGTCTAAGCCAGCCCGGAAACGAGACTGCCTTCCGTATGCGCGCGCATACACCGCCATATGCAATTCATTCCAAAGCTCAGCGCCAGTGAGACTGGTCGCATTTGATGTACGCTCCGGCTGTTTCAGCCGTTTTGACTTAGTCTTTTGACTTTGTTGTTCCTCTTGGTATCTTCTTGCATCTGGACTTCTCTACTGCTGTTGGGGTGAGGTCGTTCTTGTTTATTCTTGATTTTGGCAGCGTTGTTGGCCGCTTTTTGGACTTGCAAAATTTTTTTTCAAAAATTTTTCGTGAGTCTTTGTTGTGTCATGGCCGACAATGCCAAGAAGAGGTGTACGCCTAAAAGGTAGCTGCTGCGCCCACTTCTTCTAAAGAATCTTCTAGGAAGACTAAACAATCCGTTTCTGGTGAAGATACTCTTGCAAAAAATCTTTTGATGTGTTTGTTGATTTGCCCGCTAAGCCGGTAGACAAGACAGCGGCCATTTTGTCGGCTAAGCCGGTTGACAAGACCGCTCACGTGAATAAACCTGCTAAGGGGGATTCTCCCCCTGTGGTGCCGGGGTTGGCATCAGCTGATGTTGCTGCTTTGTTGTTATCTCTTAGTTCGCAGGTGTCTACTTTAGCGGCCGAGATTACTTCGACGAGAGCGGAGCTTCGTTCTCTTCCCTCGGGTGTGGCTGGCGTCTCTTCGCTTGCCAGCGTTCGCTCGTCTCCTGCCACTACAGTCACGAGAGCGGAGGTGCATGCCTCTCAGGATGAGGAGATTGTGCCGTGTCCGCTTTTGGGTTCGCATTCCGGCGTTCCGTCTCGTACACAAGGTATGTCTGCTGAGTTAGTAACCGGGTTCTCCGGCCAAAACTCGGCACGTGGTCAGGAGCGAGTAGCCTCAGGCGCATGGCGGCCGGGCGAAAGTTCTTATCTCTCGGCTGACTCAACCCGCTTTGGCGGCCTTTCAGTGGGGAGTAAGAGCCCTGGTACACGTAAGGAAGTTCCACTGCACTCTGCTCAGTCTGGGGACGGGGGCGAGTGTGTGTGGCTTCCGACCCCGCCCTCTGGGCGGGGGGTAGACAGTAAAGCTGGTTCTCTGCTAGACAATGGTGTCAGTACGGGAGTCAGCTTTCGGATTGCATGGTAGTGCAAGACGACTGGTTTACTGTGTGCAAAGCTAGGTGGTGCTTGGATCGACCAGGAGTGTCTTTCTGGGTGTCACCTTCCTGATTGCGATTGCGAGCATGAAGGAGAGGTTAACGAGGGTGCGTCCACGGTGGTGGACGACTCCCAGCTTACTTGCCGTTCAAGTTGTCCAGCGCAGTGACGTGGGCAGCGGAAAACGGCATTTAGGCACTGTGTGCGAAACTAGGTGGTGCTTGGATCGACCAGGAGTGTCTTTCTGGGTGTCACCTTCCTGATTGCGATTGCGAGCATGAAGGAGAGGTTAACGAGGGGGCGTCCACGGTGGTGGACGACTCCCAGCTTACTTGCCGTTCAAGTTGTCCAGCGCAGTGACGTGGGCAGCGGAAAACGGCATTTAGGTATTGTGGAAGTTGGTGATTCTGGGATCGACCGCGAACGGCTTGGCCGGGAGCGTCTTTCCGGGGGTCACCTTCCTGATTGCCATTGCGAGCATGAAGGAAAGGATAACGAGTGCGTCCACGGGGATGGACGACACCCAGCTTAACTTGCCGTTCAAGTTGTCCAGCGCAGTGACGTGGGCGGCGGAAAACGGCATTTAAGTTTTGACCGGAAGGGGTGGTTGAGAACAAAGGGGTAACTTACTCTACCTCTATCTGGTTCCGACTTCTGGAAGTTCGGAGGAACAGGATGTTCTCTTCAGCTTCCTGGATTTGTTGTCCATTGCCCTGGAGTTGGCAAGTGGCCGCGTGTAGCCGGGTTCTCCGGTGAAAGTGGTGTACGTTCGCAGGAGGAATGTGGCACGCATTTTCGTGGCTGGGCAACGTAAGCTTCCGCCCTGGGGGCAGGAGGTTGTTGGTCTGAGTGATTCTTGGATTGACCATGCAAGTCTCTCTGGGGGTCACCTTCCTAACTTTGTAACCAAGTAGGAAGGAGAGGATTGTGAGGGTGTGTCCACGGTGGTGGATGACACCCAGCTTAACTTGCCGTTTAAGTTGTCCAGCGCAGTGGCCTGGTCAGTGAAAAACGGCATTTAGGTTTTGACAGGAACGGGGGGCAGGTAGCGAACGGAGGGCTGGTTCTTTGTTGGACAGTTAAGTCAAACAGGGAGTCAGCTTCCGGATTGCACGGTTGTGCTTGACGGCTGTTCAGATGAAGGTGCTTACGCATTACTGAAGAGCCCTGATTTTAGGTTCCGTTTCATGTTAGCAAGTGCAGTGGTGCTCGCAGCTGAAATGGTTTGAGGACTACGGGATCGTCCGGTGTGTTTTTATGCTACCTGTGGGTTCTGATGTTTACTAATCCACGGCCGGTTCGCTTCCGCTTTTGTGGCTGTGGCTTCCGGTACAGGATGGGATAGCCTTCTACCGTTAACACTGGGGTGTTGGTAGTCGGCACCTTTCAGCCTTTGGCTGTCGGTTCCGTCGCTGCGGTTCCTTTGCTGTTATTCAGGCTGTGTCCACTTCCTTTTCCAGTTTTCCCGCTGGAAGGAGACAGGTGGATGGAGTTTTGGTCATGGAGTTCCGGTGTTGAATTTTTTCAAAACTTTTCCGATTTTTGGCAAGTATTGCCTTATCGGGATTGGTGACTGGTTCTCATCATTTCGATGATTGTTATGATGCTTTTGAACGAGGGGAGGCTTATACTTCAGCTGTGTCGCGGTTCGCGGCATTTTGAGGTTGATTTGAGCCTTCTGAGGAGAATCTTTGAGTGTTAAGTTCTTAGATCCTCTGGCGGGGTTTTTTGTACTTGTGGAGTTTTCACAAGCGAGTCTTCTTTGTCACCACTACCTGTGTAGACAACGTTCGACTTTATACCTGCGGCGGCGTTGCTTTAGCTTGTGTCTTACGCTTAAGAGCGTGTCACTCGCGGAGCGCTTTCTGTAGGCTTCGGTTAACTCCAAACTTAAGAACTTAGGTTCTCTGTTTTTGTTCTACGGAACCGCCCTCGGGTTTGGCTAAAATCCATCTGGATTTGGATAGCTAGGAGAAAGTGTCTGTAAGATCAAGATCTCCTAGCTCGGGGAGTTTGTGGCTTCGGGTTTTTATGATGGGCTCGTTTGAACAAAACGCGCTTTTTCTCTCGCCTGGGTGGTTACGTTCTAACTGGATATCTTTGTGGTCTGACAGGACGCAGATACAAAGGAGTTAACTTTGCCGGTTTTTTACCTGAGGGTAAGCCTCTGCCTTTAAAGTTTTGTTCTTTTGGCTAGGCTTTAATCTCTTTCTTGTTTGAAAGGTCTCTTTTTGAGACCCCTTCTATGCACGCGGGCTTTTATCTATCTAAGAGACGCTCACGGTAAAAGGGAAGCGCAAGGCAGGCCTTGGCTGTCGTTTGTTTCCAAACGAAAAGCTTCAGGCTGGCTGTTATCTACTTTAGCTTTTGGCTCTATACCCTCGCTTTCACAGGATCTTTCTCATAGATCGTTTTGGCGACCTGTTGGTCGCACAGTACGGGTCTTTGCTATCTTGGTTCCAGACCTCTTAAGGCTGGCAAGAAGGCGTCTTTGCTTTCTCACATTCCAGTTACACGGATGTCTTCTGTAAGGATATCCTTGGGATACTTAGGGGCTTCCGCCTCAACTCTGGATTTGATTCAGAGTCTTTATAGGGGTTTTGGGCGTGTTTGTTCGCTTGTCACTTAGACTGGCTTGGTTCGAAGCGCTTATTTCTTACGGAATGAACTCCTCTTCTCTACGTGTAATGAGGTGGCGATCCACCTATTCTGGGTTTCCGTTTTTCTTTCATGTCTTATTTTTAAGACTTTATGTAATTTCTGTCACTTTGGTACGGCTTGGTGCAGCGTTGCTTTAACCCGTTTCAAGGCTAGCCTGGCGGATCTACACGGAAAACGGCCAAGCTTACTCTAGTAGCTTCTGTGAGAAGTGGGAGTAAGCATACTTTCTGGCTATTTTGAATATGGACATCTTTTCAAGAAAGACTGATCTATGGCTTTTGGGTTCCTTCGAAATTTTCTGGCATTTAAGCAAAAATGGAAAACAAGCTTCGAGTTGCATTTTCAATTCATGAAGCAAGGGTGTGGCTCCTTTAGAGTCACGTTTAGTCAATTAAAACTTTTCGGGTTTCGAAGTTTTTTCCGACTTGCACGGATCTTGTTAGATCATTGAATCAAAGGTTACTTGCCTTATCTTTCATCTCCATCGTGATTCTACCTTGGCTTTTATGCGGAAAACGGGGAAAACCAGCTTCCAATTGTATTTTCAATTCAGGAAGCAAGATTTTGGCTCCTTTAGAGTCAGGTTTGGCTCTTTTAATATTTCGATTTTCGAAAAATTTTCTGACTTTCACGGACCTTGTTAGATCGTTGATTTAAAGGCCATTTGCCTTATCTTTCGTCTCCGTCTTGATTTAACCTTGAACGGTTGGAAATGACGTTAAACACTGTTTTAGGGTGGGTACAGGTCTATCTACTCTGGTAGGGGTATGACTTTTTGAAGTCAACCTTACCTAGATGGACTGCTACACTGGACTCTTGCTCCTGGGGAGCTTGATGTGGTTATTTGTCCCGTGAGGACTCTCAGAAGGTACCTGTCACGGACTCGGCATTGGGTCAGAAAATCTGAAGCTTTTATGATATCACTTAGCACAGCAAGGTGTAAGGATATTGCGAAAGTTTATTTAACCAAGTGAGTCTCCACTTTGATCAGACAGGTGCTTACCTGGTGATTAACACAGTCTGGAGATGTTAGGGCAGTTTTGCCTCTCACCGTATGAGGCAAGGCCTTGGGCCTCCTCTTTGACAGTCCTCTGGTCGGGCCGTTTGGCTGAAGTACTGGAGTCGGCTTACGGGCGGTCTGAGGAGGTTTTTATTAACCTCTCCCTCAGAGACGTCTTGGGACAGGACGGCAGTTCCGCGTTACCGGTTATGGTAGCCTTGGAACAGGTTCTAATTTCATGATTTCTCTATATACCCGCCACCTATAGTAGCAATCTGCTATATGTGAGTTGGGTAAGATATGTAATTTAATCAAAAATTTTAGTAATAAATTTTCATTTGATTAATATACTTACCCAACTCACATCGTTTATTCCCTCCCGCCTCCCCGCTGTGGTGGGTGTTTGGGTCTAAAAAAGGAGTGAGTTGGGCTTCGCTTTAGAATGAATTGCATATGGCGGTGTATGCGCGCGCATACGGAAGGCAGTCTCGTTTCCGGGCTGGCTTAGACACCCTTACGGGTCTCATGTCACTCTTTTTTTAGAGGCGCCTTCCTTGTTACCAAGGGGACGCGTACAGCGTTACCAGCACTGAACTAGGGTTAATTGCTATATGTGAGTTGGGTAAGTATATTAATCAAATGAAAATTTATTACTAAAATTTTTGATTAGTGCTTTTGTGAACAAGAAACAATTAACAAGTGGTTCTATCCCATCTCCCCCCCTTTCCCCGTCGCGATATAACCTTCGGGGTTGAAAACGACGTTAAACACCAAATAAAGAAAGAAAGCTGGTGTCGGCCTTAGACTGGTTGGTATCGATCGTGGGAGGTTCATCATTGTTCCCGGACTGCTTGGCAACAGCCTCAGGCTGGTTGGAGGCTGTCCCCGGCTGGTTGGCGACAGTCCCTGGCTGAGGGGTGGTGGTCTCGGAACGGCCGGCAGCAGCCCCTTCATGGGATGGTGCGTTGGGCTGCAAAGTCCTTGGCCTGGAAACCTCTCCCAGGGAGGTCAACTTCGACGCCACCTTTTGTTGGACTTTCCGGCGCTGGATCTGCTGGTGGTCTTTGGGCAGAAGGTACGGGTGTGGCTGACCTGGCCGCAGCCTAGGCACTGAGGTGCCCTCCCTCGCACGGTCACCAGGAACTGGATGCCCTCGTCTTCCAGGGAGGTGAGGTGGGGGATCTCGTTCTGTCTCTGCTTCGGGATCTCCAGACGCAGGTTCCTCACCCCCGTCCTGAGGCCTCTTTCGTTTTCAAAGGTGCGGACACCTCGAATCTTTCCCAGTTCCTGAAAATGTCGGACAAACACTTGGTCGCTGATGTCTTCCGGCACCCAATGAATACGTATATCGACTACGCTACCAGAGGCCGAGAAGAAGGTCCCAGAGACGTTGTTGGGGAGGTCCAGGGTGTCTTCCAGTAGACACATGTCCACTGCCGCCTCAGACTTGAAGGTCAGGTGGACCTCCCTCGGATCTTCTCCTCTCCACAGAGAGTAGACGTCTCCTTTTGCTATGCCGATCCCTGTCAGGGCGGCAATGATGGCATCTTGGGAGAGTCCTGACGCATTCCGGCCCGTTAGGTGGAGCTTCACGGAGCATTGCTTGACTTTGTCGTCTCTGTCCCCTTACCGCAGTTTTATCTTCCATACACCAACAGAGGATGGAGGAAAGAGGGACAGCTGGCTAGTCGTTGGGGCTTGGGCTCCCCGAAGGCGATCCGCGTACGAAGAGCGGGGGGTCGGTTCTTCGTCCTTGGATCCTGTAGTAGAGGTCAGGTCTAGAATCCCTCTGGAGCGGTAGGCGGTCTTGGCCAAGGCCAGAGCTAGAGAAGGCTGGGCCAGGGCTGGAGGAGGCTGAAGGCAGGCGCAGGCCAGAGCAGGCGGGGGCAGGCTGGAGCAGGCCGGGGCGAGCAGGAGCAGGCTAAAGCAGGCTGGGGCAAGCAGGAGCAGGCTAGGGCTGGGTGAGCAGTCCAGCAGGCAAAGTCTGGTCAGCAGGCAGCTTGGTCAGGAAAGGTCAGCGAGCGCTGCAGGCAGGTCTGGAACGGCGGCATCCGGTGGAGAACAGATACTACACTTTGATCTTAGCCAAAAGGCCGAGAAGCGATAACCCTTTCGGACTCAAAAATCAAGTGCCATGAAAGTTGCAGACACTTACAAACAGGGACGCTGCCCTTCCATACTTGACAAAGCTACATTTTCAACCCACCAATTGCACACCCATCCCCCCATTCCTTTATCCTGCAGGTCCATTTCGTCCCACTCAACGTTGTTATTTAAAAGTAAGCCCCCTTCCCAGCGGTGATGAAGCATTAGGGCAACAATGTAAGATCGACTTTGAACCATTGAACACGTCATAGTTGCAGTGTAGATACGTGAAATGTCTTTGTGACAAAGGCTACTGTGTAGATTCTGAGAAGAGTTTAAATCACACAAGAAACAATTTGTTTTTAAGAGATCAAGATTTTGATAGAATTTGAAGTAGCAAATAAGAAAAGCCACATCTTGAAACCTGCTTCGTTTTAAAAGTAAAGGCCTGAACCTACTTAGTTTCAAACACGGAGACTGCCGAGTGAACTGGAAAGAGAAACAAACTTGCTTTGGTCCTGCATAACCTTATCGGTTGAAGGGACTTTAAAGAACAGCTAAACAACTATATGCTGTAGCAGCGAGTGGCCTGGTGTTCACTTCTTCACAGCCAGTAATCGGCATGACAAGCAAAGAGGGGGCAGTACATACTGCTGCAAAACTCTTGACGCGAAGTCCTTTCATCATTAATTCTGCTGGGCCTCTTTGTAAACATGTTTGTATGTCAGTCAATAAGTGAAATCAGTCGTTACCACCCTGATATGGCCCTTCGTGGTCAGCTGGGCGTTAACCAAACAAACAAACAAACTGAAAATGTTACCGCCCTGATATGGCCCTTCGTGGTCGGCTGGGCGTTAAAGCAAACAAACTGAAAATGTTACCGCCCTGATATGGCCCTTCGTGGTCGGCTGGGCGTTAAGCAAACAAACAAACAAACTGAAAATGTTACCGCCCTGATATGGCCCTTCGTGGTCGGCTGGGCGTTAAGCAAACAAACAAACTGAAAATGTTACCGCCCTGATATGGCTCTTCGTGGTCGGCTGGGCGTTAAGCAAACAAACAAACAAACTGAAAATGTTACCACCCTGATATGGCCCTTCGTGGTCGGCTGGGCGTTAAGCAAACAAACAAACTGAAAATGTTACCGCCCTGATATGGCCCTTCGTGGTCGGGCCTTTTCGGCCCGTCTTCCGGATGACAGTTCTGTATTTTCTGCAGAGTTGAAAGCTTTACAGCTAGCTCTGAAACAGGTATATCAGTCAAAAAAGAAAGACTTCCTGATTCTGTCGGATTCCCTATCGGCTCTTACCGCCGTGAAGAGAACTCAGCTAGATCACCCACTGTTGGTCGAAATCCAAGAGCTACATGCATCTCTGATTGAAGAAGGCAAAAGGATTGTGTTTGCATGGGTGCCATCCCATGTTGGAATTAGAGGCAACTCTGCAGCTGATCAAGCTGCTAAAGAAGCCAGAGAAAGACTCGTCACTGACAAACATACAAAGCATTCAGATTTCAGAACTCGCACCAACATGTACATAAAGTACCTATGGCAGAGTGAATGGGACGAATGTGAAGAAAATAAACTTCATAAGATCGTCCCCCAGCTGTCGGACAGCCTACCCCAATGTCGCCTCAACAGGAAAGAAGAGACAGTTCTCTGTCGCTTACACATTGGGCACAGTCACATTACACATTCGTATCTGCTGAAAGGTGAAGATCCACCATACTGTTTTGGATGTGACGAACCATGGACATTAGAACATGTTCTCACAAAATGTGTAGACGTTCAAGAATTTCGAGACAAACACTACAATGCGGAAACACTGAAGGTTTTATTCCGGGATGTTCCCCCGGACAAGATTTTTAACTTTTTAAAAGAGATCAAGATTTTTTACAAGATTTAAAGTACCAGAAGTGAAAATTATTAATTTTTAGAACCTTCTTTTACAGTGATAGATTTGAATGTAAATAGTCTGAAACGTAGAACTTGCCATATGAAGGGAAAAGAAAATAACTGCATCGGTCTCGAATAGCAGCTAGCATCTGCTGAAGAGACATTAAACCCCAAAAACCAAACCAAACCCTTCGTGGTCGGCTGGGCGTTAAACAAACTGAAAATGTTACCGCCCTGATATGGCCCTTCGTGGTCGGCTGGGCGTTAAGCAAACAAAGAAACAAACTGAAAATGTTAGTCATTACTTGTAATGTCTGTTTCATACGGGCATTACGTGTAATGACTAAAATTTCTAGTCATTACGTGTAATGACTGAACGTGGTTTTGTGGGTTCACAGTCAATAAGTGAAATTAGTCAATAGGTGATATTTGTTGGAACCATTTTAGAAAATTAGAACATGTAATGTTTTTACATTTCCATTGATTAAGGGTAAATAGAAGCAAATTTAATGCATGTTCAAGTTGTCTTGTTTTGGCATGAGTGGGTGTGATGACATACCACAGCTTAGACAAAATCATAATAGTTACAGTCTTGGCTTTGCCATTCATAGACAGGTTATGACTCTTGAACAAGTTTAGGGGTTTGTCTATCTTTAACCTTCGCCGTAGGTCGTGAGTACTTTAGTAACAGTCCGGACTTTAATTGCGATTATCTCGAAAACTAGGTGGAATTCTGTAATGAGCTTTTGGAAATGCCTCAAACACCTAAAAATCTATTATCTCCTAAACCCGCATTAAAATTGATTGACAGGTAATTAAATAAACAAAGGTCAAACATCGACTATCTTCGCAGCACGTCGTGAGTACTTATGTAACCATACTTCTAACAGTGTAAGGGAGATAATTGTGGGTTCGATGTCAAAATAAAAGCTGAGTTATGGTTCCTGTTTATTTCAGGTAAGAATTAACTTGGTGCGTACCGTCACGGTTGGCCTAGTGGTAAGGCGTTTGCCCCGTGATCGGGAGGTCGTGGGTTCGAACCCCGGCCGGGTCATACCCAAGACTTTAAATTTGGCAATCTAGTGGCTGCTCCGCCTGGCGTCTGGCATTATGGGGTTAGTGCTAGGACTGGTTGGTCCGGTGTCAGAATAATGTGACTGGGTGAGACATGAAGCCTGTGCTGCGACTTCTGTCTTGTGTTTGGCGCACGTTATAATTATGTCAAAGCAGCACCGCCCTGATATGGCCCTTCGTGGTCGGCTGGGCGTTAAGCAATCAAACACACAAAGGTCATCATGGAAGCAGCTTGGTCAGGAAAAAAGACTGGAACGGCGGCGCATGGTGGTGACCTCACGGCTTCGGCAAGATCAGGGCAACGAGTTTTGCAACAAAAAAATTTTTTTTTACTTTCGGGATAGACACTACAAAATGCGTAGAGGTCCCATTTAATCAATAAAACATAAAACAATGGCAAAATACGTCATCTGTTTGTAAAGCTGTACATCGAGGTTATAAAGAATGGACAATATAAAACAAATTGATATTTTTTGTAGGGGGAGGGGGGGTAGGGAGGAGGGTGTTTTATTGCCGTGGGAAACAGGGAGTGATAGGAAGAGAGAGAGAGAGAGAGCCAAAGAGGCTGGGAGAAAGGGTGTGTGTGTGCCGAGTACAAAGGATGGCAGTGTGCGAGCTGATATATGGCTATGCACTGGTCGAGGTAGGGAAGGGGGTGGGCGTCTGTTGGTGCCTGCAAGGCTAATCACTGCGTGCTCGGCAGCAAAAACAGCAGCGCTTGCACAAAATAGGTTTAGCCCGTTTGCAATGACTAGACAATTTTCATACAAGACATGTTCGCAAGAGTATTCCGTTATACAATCATCATACAATCATCATGGCTGGACATATGCAAAAACATGTTTTTACACACATAGATCAAACATTATTCCTCTACACATTCACACTTGGTCACCGGGCATGTACGTCATTCACTCTTTCTTTTCACGCTGCCTCTCACCCTCCTTTCAGCACATGCCCAATGACCATCAGTTACCAAAGTTACATTTTAAGGAGGGAAGGTGTTGACCACCCGCCCCCTGCCGTTCAGCCTACACAGACCAGGCAGGATCCATAGGCGGGTGAACTTGTCAATCGTCAGACGACGATGGTCAATTAGGATTCTGTTGCTCACACGAGCTGTTAGGTATTTTTTATACTGCTGTGCAGTTAGGTGTTTGTTGTCAAATCGACACTGGTTCCGACACATCCATACTGAGTATCTGTACTCGGATAGCAGAACCAGTGCGAGGTCACGAAAGTCAACCGTGGGGTTGACAAGCCCAAAACGAAGCATATCAATATTTAATTTATATCCAAATCACACAAATCTTTGAGCCCCGTCGCGATATAACCTTCGTGGTTGAAAACGACGTTAAACACCAAATAAAGAAAAAAATCTTTGAGCATATTGTGGAGCCATTCTTTGGCGAGCTGAGATAATGGGCAGTAAAACAACAAGTGCTCTACTGTCTCACACTGTGTGCGGCAAAACGTACAAAAACGGACTACAGGGTAATTCCACAAATACAGTCTGTATGCGACTGGCAGAACGTCATGTGCTAGCCTGAAACACACATTTAGAGTGACAGGGTCTAGCACTTTGTTCGTCAGATCGCAAAACAGAATCTTGAAGGGTAGCTGTGGAAAGGTTGTACAACACTTAGGCACAGTATTTTTGGCCTTTAACAAAAGTTGATAATACATTTTGCAAGTTTGGGTACATGTGAAGACAAAATCAGGTTTTGCACAAAGTACTGCTTGTACGGCAGCACGGCAATTTACATAAAATTTGGGCAAATCCTCCAAACAATGCGGCTGGTTGTTTGAAAAAACAGTCGGGAAAACGCCGAAGCACTAACCCCAAAAAGGTGTATCCAAAGAATACCCATGGACAATCTTTACTTAAAAAGACTTTCAAGACTTGTGCTAACTCGTCGCGATATAACCTTCGTGGTTGAAAACGACGTTAAACACCAAATAAATAAATAAATAAAAACTTGTGCTAACAAGAGGCTCTTCACTTTAGTTCGAATGTTTACAACTCCGACTCATCCCTTCTCCAGATTCAAAAGCATGGTTTCCCGGTTAATTTGTTCATTGCGTGAAGACCACACGAAATCAAAAACACGTCTTTCAATCAACTTAACATTATGGTCCGGGGGGGGGGGGGGGGGGGGGGGGGGGGGGGTAAAACGGTGGCGACGTACCACACCGAGTTTGGACAAAATCATAATATTTACAGTTTTAGCTTTGCCATACATAGACAGGTTACGACTCTTGAACAATACCAAAAACTGTCATATTGTCTACCAGAGGGAAGCCAAGGGGAGAGTCCTTATGGTTTCTCCATCGCCCTAAATACATGCATTCAGTTTTATGGTTGTTTAGTTTTGCCCCGGACGCCTGTCCGAACTTAGTAAACCAACTCAATACTACACGAGCAGAGTTATCATTACGTAGAACAAATTTTCTGTCATCTGCGAAAGCAGAAAGTTTACATTCTTCCGGACTACCTGGAACATGAAATCCTAATGCAGCCGGGTTTTTCCTAATCTTATTTAGAACTGGCTCGAGGCACAGCACATACAAAAGGGGAGACAACGGACAACCCTGACGGACTGAACGCTGCACCTCGAAAAAAGGCGATACATGCTGGTTAACAATGACACTGCTTTTAATGTCTCTGTACAAAAGATCGATCCAGCGAACAAACTTGTCGCCCATCCAAAACTTGTTAAAACACGCAAAAGATAGGAGTGATCAACACGATCAAAAGCTTTCTCCTGATCGACTGACAACAGCATACCACACCCTCCGTCGCGATATAACCTTGAACGGTTGAAAACGACATTAAACACCAAATAAATTAAGAATACCACACCCGTTTCGATTGTTACAAAAGTCAACCTGATCTCGGACCAGATGGCAGCTATCTATGATAGAGCGACCCTGAACGGAACTAGTCTGGTCGGGATGTACAATATCCGCCAAAAAAGGACGGAGCCGGTTACATAAAATCTTTGTCAGAATCTTATAATCTACATTCAGTAATGAAATGGGACGATAGTTTTTACACAACTCAGGGTGGGTGTCGTCTTTACAAAGCATTTTCTGAGATTCGCTCAGAGTTCCAAAGTCGTACATGGCATTAAAAACTCTCACAAGAATGGGGTTTAAGTGAGAGGAAAAAATTCTTTACTCAGGCCATCTGGTCCAGGGGATTTATTATTTTCCATTTGAGCAACTGCAGTTTTGACTTCTTCTATCTCTACCTCACAGCCTAGGTGCTCAGACTCTGTAGGGGCTTAAAGGCATATGTACGCGCTCCCGTGTTTACAAAGTGTAGTTTGCCCATAATTGATGTCAAACGCGCCATAAGACCATATAATGACGATATGTCACCATGCGCGGACCATAATACATGCATTACAGCTTGTTCTAGCCTCTGAAAAAGTAAGGATGTCAACAAAGCCGCGGTGTTAGCTCCCTTGCATCAACGTTACATGTGTTGCCAAATCTATAAAAAGGACGATCCAGATCAAAATGAAAATTAACATATCTCAACATTGAAGGGGTCCTAGACCACAATATTTTGCAGGGAACTTAATTTAGCATGTCTCCAGCTGTTGGTAAAGCAATTAGCGTGTATAGTCATCGAGTACATATGCCTTTAAGTGGGGAGATCATTCAAAAACTGGGTTGACACATCTGGGTTAACTGGCTCTTTAGTGTACAAAGACTGGTAAAACTCGTGAAAACTCTGAACTATAGAATCTTAGCTTGTGCACAAGTTGCCTTCTTTGTTAAAAAAACTCTTATTACTTTCTTTTGACCGGCACGGTTGGCCTAGTGGTAAGGCGTCCGCCCCGTGATCGGGAGGTCGTGGGTTCGAACCCCGGCCAGGTCATACCTAAGACTTTATAATTGGCAATCTAGTGGCTGCTCCGCCTGGCGTCTGGCATTATTGGGTTAGTGCTAGGACTGGTTGATCCGGTGTCAGAATAATGTGACTGGGTGAGACATGAAGCCTGTGCTGCGACTTCTGTCTTGTGTGTGGCGCACGTTATAAATTATGTCAAAGCAGCACCGCCCTGATATGGCCCTTCGTGGTCGGCTGGGCATTAAGCAAACAAACAAACAAACAAACAAACTTTCTTTTGACCTTGGTTAAGTTCTTTTTGGAAAAAAATAGCGAGATGGTTGTTCTCTTCTGTCTAATAGATGGGCACGTGAGCAGATTTGGGACCCTATCAGACTGGTTACATCCATTGCTTTTAATTTGTCCTTTATCTTTTGCATCTGTTCTGGTTTTCCGGCTTTTTCTGCGACGAAATACTGTGCAGTTAAAGCTCTATGTTCACGGAATTTGTTGATATGTAACCATTTGTGTTCGCTGGCTATTTGTTTAAAATCTTGTTTAAGGTTATCCCACCACGGTAAAATGAACTCGTCATCGGGGATCTCTTCACTAGCCATAGCAAAGACTGTTTTGATTTTTCCACAAAAATCATCATCTTGTAACAAAGTATTATTAAATTTCCAATATCCTTTTCCTGTCTCTATACCTGTCCATGAGGCCAGGGAAACCAGAACTAAATTATGATCAGAGACTGAATTTATAATGTGTTTTACACATTTAACTGAATCTAACTGACATTGACAAGTTGGTAAATACATTCTATCTAACCTGCAGGTAACTTTACTACACCATGTGGCGGCTACTTGATTTGGAAATTTATTTCTGAATACATCTTTTAGTCTGAAATCTGTTGACAGGGTGGACAACTCTGCCCAGCCATCTACACCTCTGTTAGCATTCCCCCCTATTTTGTGCTCCCATGGGGTCGCCTTCACGCGGCGGGAGTGTTTCCACCAAGCTACCCCACCCCTTTACTTCTCTTCTTTTGTCTTATTTCTGCCTTACCAGTCCTTTCACCTATATTTCCCTCCAAAAAACTCTCCCTACTATTCCCTGCAGTTTTCTGATTCCTTTCTTGTCTTATTTCTACCTGACTGGATCCGTCACCTGTATTTCACTTCCCAAAAGTCTTCTTTTCCACATCCTTATTTCTCTGTGGTCTTCTTAAGACCCAGCGTGTTTGCCGTGCGCTGCGACCTGTACCGGTTTGGGCTGGTGACCTGATGATTGAGGGGTTTACTTAGTTGCGACTTTGTAGCGCCAACACATCATTTTGGCCCAGTCTTTATCTAAGACAGGAGGTTGAAGAAGGCTTACCCGCTTCAATCAATCGGCTTGTCAAGTCTGGGTATATGTCTTGAGCATATTGCATCGGACCTTTGGCTAAAGGAGCAAGCGGCGGTAGGAGGGGGCGGCGGTAGTCGGGACAAACACTATGCCAAGTTGTTACCTAATCCGTTTCCGCTTGGAAAGAGTTGACGAACATTATGCCAAGTTGTTACCTAACCCGTTTCCGCTTGGAAAGAGTTAAATCTCCTATTACAGATTGATACCATATGTTTCCTCTTATCGCTGCGTATATCCATCTGTATCCTTGGCGCTCTGGAGTTGGATAACCGCTCCACCTAAGCGTCCCCTTGTTGGGCTCCGTGGTGGGTGGGGATCAGATGCGACGAAGATAAAGGCCCCAAACATGGCCACCTCTTCTTTTTCTTCTTTTTTTTCAAACACCCGAAACGGAAACAAACGAAGATACTGCGTTGACTCTGACTCTGACGATGAAGTCCGAGTCAGAGCAACAAAGAACAACATCAGCGAGGCCTGGCCCCGTTTCATTGTTGTTGAGACAGCAGATGAGGCACAGCCCATCTCCAAACTTTCGCCTTTTGCGATACAGAAGGTTATTGCAGGAGTATCATCAACGATAGACAACATTAAGAGGCTTCGAAATGGTTCTCTACTGATTGAATGCCCTTCAAAAAAGGCATCAGATGGTCTTCTCCGTCTGAATGGTCAGAAATTTGTTGATAGACCGGTCAAGGTCAGTCCTCACAGAGGCCTGAACACCAGCAAAGGAGTCATCCGATGCCGAGAGCTGGAGGGCCTCAGTGAGGCTGAAATAAAAGAAGGTCTAAAGGATCAAGGTGTCATTGATGTGTACCGGGTGTTGATCAGGAAGGGCGATATCAGAGTACCCACCAACACCCTTTTCGTCACTTTTTGTACCCCAACCATCCCTGAGAAAATAAAAGTGGGATTTGTTCAAATAAGAGTGACTTTGTATATTCCATCACCAATGAGATGTTTCCAATGCCAAAGATTTGGACATTCAAAGGCTGGATGTAAACAGAAGGCAGTGTGCGAGAGGTGTGGCGGAGATCCTCACGAAGGTCCCTGCACATCACCACTCACCTGCACAAACTGTAAGGGAAACCATTCCCCGTCCTCCAGAGAATGTCCAAAATACAAGTTTGAACAGGCCATTCAAAAAACAAAAACGGAGAAAAAGATGTCTTTCTCAGACGCCAGGAAGGAGGTTGAAAAAACGAATGTTTTTTCCTTCCAGAAAAGTTTTGCGGCAGCAGTCAGTCAAAGACCTGCAACAAAGTCAACACCCACCCAGACCAGTATTTCATATAGGTCTGTGGGTGTCCAGGCAGGCCCGTCCATGTTGAAAAGGACAGAGCCCACAAGAAACAAAAGTATTTGTACACAGACAGATGAAAGCACAGGTGGGGCTATCCCCACTGGAGACTCTATGGGGTCTCCTGGTGAGGTTTGCTTCACCGCCCCAACTGGAGACCCTGTGGGGGCTCCTGGTGAGGTTCGCTTCACCACCCCAATTGAGGACCCTATGGGGTCTCCTGGTGAGGTTCGCTTCACCACCCCAACCCAGAAGCCCGTTCACAGGGCAACTCACAGGAAGGGGGCCGTCGAGGTAGTGGACCTTACTCAATCCACACCACGAACACCTCCGGACAAGGGAAAAGTTACTCTGCCCCAAAGATCGCCTCGCACCCCAAAAATGGAGAAAAATCCCATCACACTATACAATCATTTTGGGAGTTTATCCGACGAAGAGGGTATGGAGGCAGAAACTTCTTAAAACTAAACAAACATAGTCAATTTTATTCAATGGAATTGTAGAGGGGTCCAAGCTAACTATGAAGAATTATGTCTACTTTTACACAAATTTCATCCTGTTGCTACAGCATTACAGGAAACAATGCTGAAACCAAACAAAGATTTTAATGTATCTGGATACAATGTTTTTAGAAACCATTCAGACAATAACACGTCTGGGGGAGTTGCTCTTTTGATTAAGAAAAGTGTACTTTGTAGTGAGATCAACCTATGTACAAACATTCAAGCCGTCGCAGCACGAGTGACATTAGATAAAACCATCACTCTCTGCAGTGTATATCTGTCACCATCAAAATGTTACACGAAGCACGATCTTGAAAATCTTATTGATCAGCTTCCAGCTCCTTTTGTTTTAATGGGAGATTTTAACGCTCATTCCCCTTTATGGGGCAGCAACTCTCTAAGTACGAGAGGACGAATTCTAGAAGATTTTTTAGACAATCGTAATCTATGCGTTTTAAACGATGGAGTACCAACATATCTCCATCCAGCAACAGGATGCAAGTCCATACTAGATCTAGTTATTTGCGACACCTCTCTTGTTCTAGACTTTGAATTTAAAGTCTATGATGACACATGTGGTAGCGATCATTTCCCTATCTTGATGTCTCAAATAGATGGATTGGAAGAAGCTTCCCCCCAGAGATGGAATCTGAACAAGGCAAACTGGCTGTCTTTTACTGCCGAATGTTCTGTCCAACTCACAGAAGACACTGTCTTTGATGGAAGTGACGACCCATCATCTATTTTTACAAACACTCTACAAGACATTGCCACTGAGTACATCCCTAAAACATCTTCAAACAACCGCATTAAAGTGCCATGGTTTAATAAAGAATGCCAAGAAGCCCGATCTGAGCGAAAGAGAAGTCTACACAGGTTCTACAGATGCCCGACCCTTAGCAAGAAGTTGACTTTCTTCAAATTTCGCGCTAAGAGTCGCACTGTCATAAAACATTCTAAAAGAACATCCTGGAGGTCTTTTTGCTCAAACTTAAACTCTAAGGTATCATCAAGTAAAGTTTGGAATGCTATTCGTAAAATCAAAGGGAAAAAAGGATCTGCATCAATTAACCACCTTGTGGTAAATGGATCCCTTATAACCCAAAAGAATGAAGTAGCAAACGTTCTGGCTTCAACAATGGAAAAAAACTCATCAACAGAAAATTACTGCACAGATTTTCAAAAAATCAAAGCCACCCAAGAACGTAAACCCATAAACTTCTCATCTCAGAATGAGAACTACAACAAGTTGTTCAGTATAACTGAACTCAAACAAGCCTTACAAAAATGCAACAACTCAGCAACGGGGCTGGACGGAATACATTATCAGTTCCTCACACACCTACCAGAAAGTTGTCTTCTGGTCTTGCTGAAGGTTTTTAACCACATATGGGAGAGTGGATCCTTTCCACCTTCATGGCAAGAAGCGATGATTGTCCCCATTCCAAAACCAGGTAAAGATCATACAAACCCCAGCAACTACCGTCCGATAGCCTTGACCAGCTGTCTGTGTAAAACCATGGAGCGATTGGTCAACGCTAGGATGGTGTGGTACCTAGAAAAACAAAACCTCTTAAGTGATGTGCAATGTGGCTTCCGAAAGGGACACAGCACCACTGATCATTTGGTACGTTTTGAGACCTTCGTTCGAGAGGCCTTTGCGAGATCTGAACATGTACTAGCTATATTTTTTGATCTCGAGAAGGCTTACGACACGACCTGGAAACACGGTATTTTAGCTGATTTGCATGAAATGGGTTTTCGTGGACGTCTCCCTGTTTTTGTGGAAGGATTTCTAAGTAATCGATTTTTTACAGTACGGGTCGGTCCCAACCTATCAGAGTTCTGTCAACAAGAGATGGGTGTTCCTCAAGGAAGCATTCTATCACCCATGTTGTTCAACATCAAAATCAATAACATAGTAAAGGCAGTACTGAAAGGATCCGAGTCATCCTTGTTTGTTGATGACTTTGCACTTTGTGTGCGTGGCAAATCCCTACATAGAGTGGAAAGGCAGCTTCAATTATGTATCGACAAGGTGCAAAAATGGGTAACAGAGAACGGTTTCAAATTTTCCACCAGCAAAACTGTCTGTATGCATCTTTGCAAACAAAGGGGAGCCATGCCAGAACCCTCTCTGGTCCTGAATGGTAATCCTGTCAAGGTTGTTGAAGAATTTAAATTCCTAGGACTGACCTTTGACCGTCGACTAACATTCCTTAAACATATCCAGTATCTGAGAACATCATGTCTGAAAGCTCTGGATGTATTGAAAGTGGTTTCT
Source organism: Littorina saxatilis (assembly GCF_037325665.1). Lineage (NCBI taxonomy): Eukaryota > Metazoa > Mollusca > Gastropoda > Littorinimorpha > Littorinidae > Littorina > Littorina saxatilis. The sequence goes on along the minus strand of NC_090253.1, from coordinate 62,262,417 downwards.
CATACGGACTGGGGTGCTGACCGCACAGTCCTACTCAGACTTTACCGTGCTTTAATCCGATCCAAGTTGGACTATGGTTGTGTCGTCTATGGTGGAGCCGCAAAATCCAACCTAAGGCTATTAGACACAATACACCACCAGGGTATACGTCTTTGTCTGGGAGCTTTCAGGACGTCTCCAGTACAGTCCTTATATTTTGAGGCCAAAGAACCCTCTCTGAGGCTGCGACGCCTGAAACTCACCCTAAATTATGTGTTGAAACTGAAAGCTATGCCTACAAATCCAGCCTACCAATGCGTATTTCAACCACAATGCTCTGAATTTTTTGAAAGTCACCCAAATGATCGAGCACCTCTGTCTTCTCGGATTCAGTCACATCTGGCCGAATCAAAGATAAAACTCGATCATGTTAGTGAAAATCGATGGACAGAAACACCACCATGGACATTGCCAGATCCAGTTGTTCGACTCGATCTGACAAGGTTAAAGAAGTCAGAGACAAATGATTTGATTTTTAAACAGTGTTTTAGCCAGTTCTGTACCGAGTTTCCTTCCCATCAACGAATATACACTGATGGGTCCAAAGCTGAAAGTAAAGTGGCATCAGCTTCTGTCACAGGTCCTAAACTCGATAGGGCCTTTTCGGCCCGTCTTCCGGATGACAGTTCTGTATTTTCTGCAGAGTTGAAAGCTTTACAGCTAGCTCTGAAACAGGTATATCAGTCAAAAAAGAAAGACTTCCTGATTCTGTCGGATTCCCTATCGGCTCTTACCGCCGTGAAGAGAACTCAGCTAGATCACCCACTGTTGGTCGAAATCCAAGAGCTACATGCATCTCTGATTGAAGAAGGCAAAAGGATTGTGTTTGCATGGGTGCCATCCCATGTTGGAATTAGAGGCAACTCTGCAGCTGATCAAGCTGCTAAAGAAGCCAGAGAAAGACTCATCACTGACAAACACACAAAGCATTCAGATTTCAGAACTCGCACCAACATGTACATAAAGTACCTATGGCAGAGTGAATGGGACGAATGTGAAGAAAATAAACTTCATAAGATCGTCCCCCAGCTGTCGGACAGCCTACCCCAATGTCGCCTCAACAGGAAAGAAGAGACAGTTCTCTGTCGCTTACACATTGGGCACAGTCACATTACACATTCGTATCTGCTGAAAGGTGAAGATCCACCATACTGTTTTGGATGTGACGAACCATGGACATTAGAACATGTTCTCACAAAATATGTAGACGTTCAAGAATTTCGAGACAAACACTACAATGCGGAAACAATGAAGGTTTTATTCCGGGATGTTCCCCCGGACAAGATTTTTAACTTTTTAAAAGAGATCAAGATTTTTTACAAGATTTAAAGTACCAGAAGTGAAAATTATTAATTTTTAGAACCTTCTTTTACAGTGATAGATTTGAATGTAAATAGTCTGAAACGTAGAACTTGCCATATGAAGGGAAAAGAAAATAACTGCATCGGTCTCGAATAGCAGCTAGCATCTGCTGAAGAGACATTAAACCCCAAAAACCAACCAACCCCCTATTTTGTCTAGTTTAGGGTTGGAAATACAATTAAAGTCACCTCCAAGCACGATAGTTTCAGGGGTTACAAAATGGCCGTAAATATCTTTATAAAACTGTCTCCGCTGGGCGGGAATGTTTGGCGCATAAACATTAAAAAATCGGACTTATTTATTTACCGTCAATGTTGACGTCTAACAAAATAAATCGCCCAAAGGGGTCACAGACGAAACGCTGAACTTTTAAATTGACAGTTTTACTAACAAAAATGGCGACGCCTCTTCCACGAGGTTGTCCAAAAGACCAAAACACATGTCCGCCTAGTTTACGGGCTACTTTACGTCCAAAATTTAGAGTGTCAATATGAGTTTCTTGTAAAAATAGCACATCACTTTATCAATTAAATGCTTGACTAATTGTACTTAGTTTTGGTCTCTAAGACCGTTGCAGTTCAAAGAACCTATTAACATTACAAAGGTTAACACAATTTCAATAAAATACATGATTGGTACTTACAGAGCATACCGGCACGGTTGGCCTAGTGGTAAGGCGTCTGCCCCGTGATCGGGAGGTCGTGGGTTCGAACCCCGGCCGGGTCATACCTAAGACTTTAAAATTGGCAATCTAGTGGCTGCTCCGCCTGGCGTCTGGCATTATGGGGTTAGTGCTAGGACTGGTTGGTCCGGTGTCAGAATAATGTGACTGGGTGAGACATGAAGCCTGTGCTGCGACTTCTGTCTTGTGTGTGGCGCACGTTATATGTCAAAGCAGCACCGCCCTGATATGGCCCTTCGTGGTCGGCTGGGCGTTAAGCAAACAAACAAACAAACAAACAATACAATACAATACAATACAATACAATAATCTTTATTCATCTCTAAAAGAGAAATTACAAGCTTGACTGTGTGTCTGTAAAATCAATCAATTAATCAATCGATCCCGTCGCGATATAACCTTCGTGGTTGAAAACGACGTTAAACACCAAATAAAGAAAGAATCAATCAATCAACCATGACCGGCACGGGTGGGCTAGTGGTAAGGCGTCCGCCCAGTGAGCGGGAGGTCGTGGGTTCGAACCCCGGCCGGGTCATACCTAAGACTTTAAAATTGGCAATCTAGTGGCTGCTCCGCCTGGCGTCTGGCATTATGGGGTTAGTGCTAGGACTGGTTGGTCCGGTGTCAGAATAATCTGACTGGGTGAGACATGAAGCCTGTGCTGCGACTTCTGTCTTGTGTGTGGCGCACGTTATATGTCAAAGCAGCACTGCCCTGATATGGCCCTTCGTGGTCGGCTGGGCGTTAAGCAAACAAACAAACAAAAAAACAAAAAAAATAATCAACCATGCATGTAGTAACATTCACATCGCATATTCACATCATATCGTCACACGCAAACATTGTGCCCACTCACTTACTAAAATAAGCCTACAAATAGAAGCAATGCATTGCCTGTTTAAAAATTATATCACCTTATCACACTTTAACCACATTATCTTCTCACATTTGTATCCTATAAGTCAATATAACTAACAGAGAAAAACAACTGATAAAAGGATGTAAAGATTATGCCGTTGTCAGAGCATGAGCATGATGAAATAATCGAGTGTTGGCAGGTTGCGGGTTACGTCAAAAAAGTTCTGGTTAAAGGTCCATGCTGTCCTGGATGACCACACAGTTTCTCTTGGAAAGTTCTGGAGAGTGGTCCATCTTCCTCTTACCATCCTCGCTGGATCGGGAGGAAGGACGCCGAGGCATCAGGGGCAGTCCACGATGTCTGGCCTGTGAAGGGTCTGCGTCCACTTCGTTGTGGGACTTGCTCTGTGCACAGGGCAGGGAGTCTACCATCGGCTCCTCCGGAGTGAGCGTCGACTCGGAAGAGGAGAGGTCAAGGTCAGAGTCGAGGTCAGGACTCCCCGCGACATCCGCTGCTTGGGACATCGGAGTCTGCGTAATGAGGGGCTGTCCTGGTAGATCGTGCTCTGGGAGCTGAGATGGTCCCACACGCTCTCCACGTCCTCGGGAGTGGCGGTGGGAACGGGACCCGCGCTGGCAATGGTGGTCTCTGTGTTGTCGGTGGTGTCAGTGTTGGTGGTCTTGTCAGAGTCGACGGTGGCATCTGACGTCTTGGCGGGGGCCGGAGGGGCGTCGGACTCTGTTGCCGTCTTGGAAGGGGCTGTGGGGGTGGAGGCCTCCTCACTGGCTGGTCGGGGAGGTCCGCGGCCCTTGGGGAGCTCTCCAAGGTTGGTCAGCTTGGAGGCTGCAAACTCCTGGGCCCTCTTCTTCTGTAGCTGCTGCTTTCCCCTGGTGGACTTCGGGCAGAGTCCTTGGGTATGGCCGACCTGGCCACACCCTAGGCACTGTGGTGCCCTTCCTCGGACGGTGACGAGGAATTAAAGTCCCTCGTCTTTAAGTGAGATCATGTGGGGGATCTCACGTTGCTGTTCTTTTTTTATCTCAAGGCGGAGACTGCGGACTCCCGTCTTCATGCCGTTCTCGTTGTCGTAGGCTCTGATGCCACTGATCTTCCCCAGTGGCTGAAAGAGGCGCAGGAAGATCTGGTCACTGAAGTCAAAGGGTACCCAGTGTACACGGACGTCCACGACACTCTCCGTGCCTGTGACACCATTCGGGAGGTCCAGGATATCTTCTCGGAGACACATGTCCACTGGTTCGTTGATCTTGAAGGTGATGTTCACCTCCCTACTGTCCTCTCCCTTCCACAGGGCACAGATGTCGCTTTTGTCGATGCCCAGGCCTGTGAGGGCAGCGATGATGGCTTCCTGAGACATGCTGTGGGCGTGGCGACCGTTTAGGTGTAGTTTGATGCTGCGCTCCATTGCCGCCTGGTCTCGGTCGCCCTCCTGCAGCTTGACGTTCCACACTCCAACCGAAGAGAGAGGGAAGAGGGCTGGCTGGCTGGTCGATGGAGCGTTGTTCCCCCGAAGGCGTTCTGCATAGGATAAGCGGGAGGTCTGTTCCGAGTCCGCAGAAGATCAGGCTGTCGAAGCTAGGTCCAGAATCCCTCTGGAGTTGCGGAAAGTCACGGGCATGGCTGTAGCTTGGTTTTCAGAATGGTCCAAGGGAAACGACCAATGTCATAAAAATGGGATTGTTTCCCTTTACTCTCTCTTCAAGACAGCTTGGTCAGAAAAAATCCGCATGGGTTGCGGACAGTTCTAAGTCAGTACATAGACAATCTCTGACAAGCTGGACAAGTGGACAGTAGAAAAACACGTGTTCTACTGTCTCACATTGCGTACGGCAATGTAAACAAAAACGAAATACAGGGTAGTTCCACAGGTACAGTTTGTAAACAACAGGAATAACATCATGAGCTAGCTTGAAACACAAATTTAAGGTAACAGGATCGAGCACTTTGTTTTTCAGATCATGGAATACAGTTTTAAAAGGTATGTTTAGAAACGTGTTTATACATTTAGGCTTTGTGTCTCGGGCTTTTAACAACTTATCATAAAACAGTTTAGATGTTTGTCCATCAGAAAAAACAAAGTCTGGATATGCATTCATGACTGCTTGAATAGCAGCACGACAATGGACAAAGAACAAAGGAGTATGTAAGAAATGTTAAGTCCTTTGTACTGGAAACTTGCATTCTCCCAGTAAGGTAATATATTGTACTCCCGTCGCGATATAACCTTCGTGGTTGAAAACAACGTTAAACACCAAATAAAGAAAGAAAGAATATATTGTAATACGTTGCAAGCCCCTGGAGCAATTTTTTGATTAGTGCTTTTGTGAACAAGAAACAATTAACAAGTGGCTCTATCCCATCTCCCCCCCTTTCCCCGTCGCGATATAACCTTCGTGGTTGAAAACGACGTTTAACACCAAATAAAGAAAGAAAGATAAAACAAAGGTATATCCTCGACAGAATGTGGATGGCTATTGAAGAATACATAATCTTTGAACCTTCGAAGGGCAAGCCCCAAAAAGGTATGTCCAAAGGACACCCATGGACACTCTCTGTCTACAAATACTTTTACCACCTGGGCCAACAATAGGCTCTGAACTTTCGAACGAATATTTACAACTCCTACACCTCCCTGTTCACAACTTTAAAACATCGTCTCTCGGTTAACCTGTTCATTCCGAGAGGACCACACACAATCTAAAATACGCTTCTCAATCATCCGAACATAGTGGTCCGGGGGAGGAAAAACTGTGGCTACATACCACAACTTGGACAGAATCATTGTATTAATAGTTTTAGCTTTTCCGTACATGGATAATTGTCTACTTTTGAACAAATTGGTCTTTTCTATCTTTTTTAACAATGGATGCCAGATGTCATCTTACCGGCATGGTTGGCCTAGTGGTAAGGTGTCCACCCCGTGATCGGGAGGTCGTGGGTTCGAACCCCGGCCGGGTCATGCCTATGACTTTAAAATTGGCAATCTAGTGGCTGCTCCGCCTGGCGTCTGGCATTATGGGGTTAGTGCTAGGACTGGTTGGTCCGGTGTCAGAATAATGTGACTGGGTGAGACATGAAGCCTGTGCTGCGACTTCTGTCTTGTGTGTGGCGGACGTTAAATGTCAAAGCAGCACCGCCCTGACATGGCCCTTCGTGGTCGGCTGGGCGTTAAGCAAACGAACAAACAAAAAAGATGTTATCTTGAATTATATTACCCATTTTAATTTTTAAAATTTTCATATTGTCTACTGAAGACACTTTTAGGGGAGAGTCTCGACGTTGTCTCCATCGCTCTAAATACATGCATTCTGTTTTGTTTTTATTTAACTTTGCACCTGAAGCATGACCAAATTTCTCAAATACACTTAGCACTGCCTTAGCAGACTTATCATCTCTCAATAAAAATTTGCTGTCATCTGCAAACGCAGCAAGTTTAACCTGATCTCCCAAACCTGGTACATTAAAACCTGTAACTGCAGGATCTCTCCTTATCTTATTTAAAACTGGCTCAAGGCACAGGACGTACAGAAGAGGGGACAGTGGGCAACCCTGACGGACTGAACGCTGAACACGAAAAGAAGGGGAAATATGTTGATTTACAATAACACTACTTCTTATGTCACTATACAAAACATCAATCCAGCGAACAAAATTGTCTCCTAAACCAAAATTTTTCAACACACTAAGAAGATAACTATGGTCGACCCGGTCAAAAGCCTTTTCCTGGTCAACTGACAACATACCATAACCATTTCTAGAATTACAAAAATCAATATTATCTCAGATGAGGTGACAGCTATCAATTATAGAGCGACCTGGCACCGAACACATTTGGTCTGGATGAACAATATCTGTTAAATGAGGGCGGAGGCGGTTACACAACAACAAGTCAGTTAAAATCTTATAATCAACATTTAATAATGAAATGGGACGGTAGTTTTTGCACAACTCAGGGTGTGCCTCGCCCTTACACAATAATGTAATATAAGAAATTTTCTGAGATTCACACAGAGTTCCCAGGTTAAATAGGCATTAAAAACTTTTACAAGGATAGGGGCTAACTCTGAGCAAAAACAAGCATAAAACTCTTTGGTCAGTCCATCTGGTCCTGGTGATTTATTATTTTCCATTTGGCTAAGTGCATTTTTAATTTCTTGCATTGGCCATTCCGACCTCTGACCCTAGGTGTTAAGACTCAGGAGGAGTTACTTTGGGGAGGTCTGTCAAAAATTCTTTTCCAATATCTGGGTTAATAGGCTCTTTGGTATAACAGATTCATAAAAATCACCAAAAGACTGTAATATCTGATCCTTATTAGTACATAAATTACCTTCTCTGTCTAAAATATGATTAATCGTTTTCTTTTTACCCTGGACGAATTCTTTTTTGAAAAAATATCTTGACGGTTGTTCTCTATGATCTAAAAGGTAAGCTCTGAAACGAATCTGAGATCCTGCAAGAGAAGCTAAATCCATTTCTTTAAATTTATTTTTAATTCTTTGCATTTGGTTTTGTTTTCCAAATTTTTCAGCTACTAAATACTGTTCAGTTAAAGATTTGTATCGGCAATGCGATCGTGACGTCACAGCCACTGGTTTTCTAAGCGGCGGCCATCTTGGTAAGCAGGATATTGCGTGCTTCGGCTGCTACTAGTGCTAGTACCGGTTCAGTTAGCGTTTGGGAAGTTCTTCGGCTGTCATCAAGGGGGAGTAGTACTATCCCCATCAATCTAATACTGCCTTGTGAAGGCGAGGATGTAACATTCCTCGACAAAATAGGGTTGTTTGCTGTGCCCTGACCAACATGTGTCCAAGTGTGGTGTGATTGTGTTTGACTCTGAAGATGTGTGTGTGTGTAGCATTCTGGAATCATCCCATTGTATCAGAATTGTGTTTACAACTTTCTTGTTGTGCTCTGACTTGTATGTGCAGTGACATGGTGATTTGTTCTGTTATTTTCAGAGTTTAAATGGCTTACATTAAGTAACAGTCACACCAACAAACACTAAAACAGGCACATATGTATGAACAGCTCAAGTCATGTGTATGGGACAGAAGAAAGATTTATTTTGTGTCACATTATCATTATAACATACACATGCATGTACATTCTATGAGTCTAGTACTAGTAGACAGCTGCACATTCTTTTTCCAATGTTGTACTTTTCTGTGCATGTGCTCACAATACAAAAATAAAAAATAAAAACAGAACACATTTGTTTATGAAGTCAACCAAATATTTGTAATGTGTGTGTGTGTGTGTGAATTCAGATTTGGCACACAAATGAAACAACAAGTAAGTGTGCAAGACTTGCACAGTTAGGCAAATACATACTTCAAAATATGCAGTCACTCAGTCTTATAACCTCAAACAGCATGACACCGACAGAAAAACCCCAGACAGCTACACTAAGCTAAAGTGACATGTCAAGGCAAGCCGGACAAAACCAAGCATCATCTTTCCCTGGCAAATGATCAAGTCCAACACATGCCGTGTGGTACCACTGAACTTTGCAATTTTCACTGTCACAAGCAACAAGGTACGTCAGCATGTCGCCGAATGTCAACTGAGGAAGTTTCTCGGCATCTACAGACCAGTCTTTGTCTCCTAATTCGTATGGATCGCACCCGTTTAGACTCTTGAGTTTCTCAATGTATCTTGCTTTTGGCTCAGGTTCCAATTTCTCAATGTATTTCAGTTTTTCTTTGGCCTTTCGCATATCCATTTTCGATCAAGACACGGTGCCAAAGACTGAAGGAAGCGGAAGTTTGGCAGTGCTGCTTACCAAGATGGCCGACGCATCACGCATGCATGGGAACACCTACGTCATCGCGCATTGCCGATTCACGGCACTTATTCTTTTGACTCCACTTGCTATGTTCTATGGCTATTACTTTAAAATCTTCTTTAAGGCTATCCCACCACTGTAAAATATAATCATCTTCTGGTACTTCTTCACTAGCCATACTTAAAACTGTTTTTATCTTGCCACAAAAATCAATATCTTGTAAAAGAGTACTATTTAATTTCCAATACCCTTTTCCGGTGTCAACCCCTGTCCATGAAAACAGTGTGACCAAAACCAGATCATGGTCGAAAATAGAAGTTATTATATGTTTAACATAATTAATTGCATCCAACTGGCAAGATGGCAAATAGATCCTGTCTAGACGGCAACTAACTTGGTTATTACGCCACGTGACTGCTACCTGGTTGGGACATTTATGTCTGAACACATCTTTTAAATCAAAATCTGTCAGCATGGAAGACAGTTCCAGCCAGCCTTCTCTTCCTCTGTTTAATGCTTCCATCAATTTTATCTATATCTGGATTAGAAATACAATTAAAATCTCTTCCGAACACAATAGTTTTAGGGGTTACGAGATAACCATAGACATCTTAAAAAAAAAAACTGTTTCCGCTCAGCTGGTACATTTGGAGCATAAACATTGAAAAATCTCACTGGTCTATCATTTCTAACAAAATGAAACGTCCAAAAGGATCACAAACATAATGTTGGATATTTATATTAGATGTTTTATTAACAAAAATAGCAACACCTCTTCCACGAGGCTGGCCTAAAGACCAAAATACATTTCCTTCGAGTTACAATACAATACAATACAATACAATACAATAACTTTATTAATCTCTAAAAGAGAAATTACATTGCTGAGCGTTTGTGTCCGTAATAATAACATACATAAAACATTCAAGATAAACATTTGTTCTTTGTCCTGAGAAAATATAGCACATTGGTTATCACATAAGAAAGTATATTAAAAATAAATTAACATGCATTCACCATCAACAATGCACAAAAGAAAGTCAGCACCTTGCCGGTTATCACATATTGTCTAAGATTAAGAGAGTAGAATGCAAAACAAAATCAACAATACTGAAACAATACAGAACACTGACCCCGTGCATCAGAGCGACAACACCAGCATCTACCGCCCCACCTGAGAATTGAAGATGTGAATTGCAGATGGAATGAACGAATTTCTGTAGCGTGTGGATCTTGCGGTTGGTTGTCTGAATCTGTTACTCCTGTCTGTCCGTCTACTGTCAAATTCCGGTCTGAGTGGGTGCGAGTCGTCAGCCAAAATCTTCTGTAACTTGTCAGTCAGTCGTCGTTCATGTGTTGATGTGAAATTGTCCTGCTTCCTCCCAACCACCCCACTTGCTTTCCTGATGAATTTATCTAATCTATCCCTGTCTTGCTTGTTGATGTTGCCACCCCAACACACGGAGCCAAAGTACAACACACTATTGCACGTTGAAGTGTAAAACATCTGAAGGATTTCTTGTCTGATGTTGATTGGCTATTTTACGCCCTAGTTTTAAAGAGTCCACAGTATGCGTTTCTTGCATAAACAAAACATCAATTTTTTCTTTCTCAGTGAGGGATTTTAACAGATTTACTTTGTGTTGGTCTTTCAGACCGTTACAGTTCAAAGAACCAATTAACATTATAAATGCAAAAAAGGTTTTAACAGCATACATGTTTGTTACTTACAAGCGGCGAATCCATGCAGCGAAAAGAATATCAGATAGGTTCAATGTTCTTCAAGTCAATCCCATCATCGAGGACACATCTCCTCTTTGATAGGTCGGGAGAGGGCTCACTCTTCCTCTTCCCATCCTCTGAGCGTGATGTAGGTCTGTGGGGTTGTTGGACCAGCATCTGGGACAAGCCCGGATGCCTGGCCTCAGACAGCTCCCTGTCGTCTCAAAAAACTGCCTGTCCACAGGGCAGGGAGTCTTCAGGCATCGTCTCCTGAGTAGATGGAGACAGGGAGGGCGAAGGGTCCAGGTCCAGGTCGTCCTGAGACGTCTGGGTGGCGAGGAGCTGGCTGTCTGGGAGGGTGCTGTCCTGAGAAGACAGGGGATCTCAGACACTCTCTGGATCCTCATGTGTGGATCCAGCGGCTTCCTCCTTGCTGGCTTGGACTTTGGGGTGGCTGGTGCCGACCTCAGGATGATTGACGATCACGGGAGAGTTGTCAACGCTCTCAGGCTGGCTGCCAACAGCCCCAGCAGGGCTGCCCACAGCCTCAGGCACGACTCCAGTGTCCTCAGGCTGCTTTGCGACGGCCTCAGACTGGTTGGCAACGGCCTCCGGCTGGTTGGCAACGGTTCCAGGCTGGATGATGATGGTCTCGGGACTGCCGGCAGCAGCCCCCTCTTGAGATGGTGTGTTGGTCCTTTGCCTGGTAACCTCTCCCAGAGAGGTCATCTTTGACGCAACTTGTCGCTGAACTATGTGGCGCTGGATCTGCTGCTGCCCTCTTGTGGCCTAAGGGCAAAAGCTACGGGTGTGGCCGATCTGGCCACAGCCTAGGCACTGAGGAGCCCTCCCCCGCACGGTAACCAGGAACTGGGCACCCACTGCTTCCATGGAGATGAGGTAAGGGATGTCATGCTGCCTATGCTTCGCAATCTCCAGACGCAGGCTCCTTACCCCCGTCTTGACGCCTCTTTCATTTTCGAAGGAGTGAATCCCCCGAATCTTGCCCAGCCCCTGGAAAAGTCGGACAAAGACCTGGTCGCTGACTTGCACCGGCACCCAATGAATGCGTATGTCCACGACACTCCCAGAGGACGGGGAAAAGGTCCCAGAGACATTGTTGGGAAGGTCCAAGGTGTCTTCCAGAAGACACGTATCTACCGATGCTTCAGACCTAAAGGTCAGGTTCACCTACCTCTGGTCTTCACCTCTCCATGGGGTATAGATTTCCCTCTTAGCTATGCCAATCCCCATCAGGGCAGCGAAGATGGCCTCTTGGAAAAGTCCTGACGCATTTCTGCCAGTAAGATGCAGCTTCAGAGAGCGTTGCTTGATTCTATCATCTATATCTCCTTCCTGTAGCTTTATCTTCCATACTCCTACAGGAGAGGGCAGGAAGAAAGATGGCTGGTTGGTCGTAGAGGCTTGGGTGCCCCGAAGACGATCCGTATAAGTGAGGCGGGGAGTCTGCTCTGTGTCCTTGGAGGCTCCTGCAGTGGAGGCCAGGTCTAGGATTCCCTAAGAGAGTTGGGCAGTCTTGGCCATGGCTGAAGCAGGACGAAGCATCTGGAGAAGGCTGGGAAAGGCTGGAAAAGCTGGAAGATGTTGGATCAAGTGGAGCAGCTGAACGAGGTCAGGTCATCATGGAAGCAGCTTGGTCAGGAAAAAAGGCTGGAACGGTGGTGGTGACCTCACGGCTTCGGCAAGATCAGTGCAACGAGTTTCGCAACGAAAATACTCTTTGATCCCTCGCGCCCCCTAATTGGCGTAGAGGCGCGTCCCCCGGGTGGTGGATGAGGGAGCCTTCACTACTAACTTCTGAGAGAAGGTCGCATCACTCTCGATGCCGTGAACCTAATTAGGATCTTTTTCTTGTTTCTTCTCTAATTCTGCCTCCCCAAAGTCCTTTTACTTTCCTTTTCTCACCCATAAAATTCTTCACTTATTTTCCAAAGTATGGTGAATCCCGAGTTTGTCATGTGTGACCAGGGGATGAATGGCTGACACCTTAATATTCAGTCGTAAGCACATGCGTTTGGTTTTAGTTTGGGTCGACGCCAAATGACATTTTTAGGCCCTTCCCTTGTCACGGGGGCTCTCACAAGGGTGACTCCCAGCAAACAATTTTACATTGTATTCACGTTATATTCACGTTCCGTCGCGATATAACCTTGAATGGTTGAAAACGACGTTAAACACCAAATAAAGAAAGATATTCACGTTGGGCTACGTTGCGTTTACGTTGCGTTCCAAGGTTTTTTTACGTAGATTTGTATGGACGAAATCACGTGGGAATAACGTTGAAAGACAACGTTGCATTTTACGTGACACCAACGTGAATGCAACGTGAATTATTGGTGGAGGTGGATCGTTTGTAAAAACATTACGTGACTATTACGTTGTCACAACGTGAATTTTTGGTTGTGGTTGTGGTTTGGTTGAAATTGCGTTGCATTTTTACGTAATGTTCACGTGAATGGAACGTAAATTTTAGGTCAAGAATTACGTTAATTACACGTTGACACAACGTGAATATTTGGTTGTGGTTTGGTTTGATTTTGACGTGAATGCAACGTTGAAAGTGAATGTAGGTTTTGGTAAATATATCCACACACACACCAACTTTCACACGCAGTCATAGATTATAAGGACTATTATATATACAACACCATAAACTAAAGATACGATCAACAGTTTTATTACCGCACTGATATGGCCCTTCGTGGTCGGCTGGGCGTTAAACAAACAAACAAACAGTTTTTGGCTCACGAAGTGTAGCCTATGCGATCGTAACTTTGTCTGTCTGTGCGTTTGTGCGTGTGTGTGTGTGTGTTTGTGCGTGTGTATGTCTGTGGTAGAAACTTTAACATTTCCGAGTCTATGTGTGAGTGGTTATCCAAGACTATGGATAAAGCTCGCATAAGATTACGTCACGGTCAAAAGTGTTTGACGTCAATTAATGCATCATGACGGCATGCCTCCCTGTAGTCTTTCTCTCTCGCGTGGTGTGTGTGGTCTCGGTCAGTGTTATTTTGAGCGGGCCGAGACTATTTGGCAGTCGTGTCCCTGTAAGTAGGCTACATGCAGACACAGACAGATCTAGATCTAGTGTCTCTCTTTCTTGCACAGTCGTCACCTAAGCTTACTGTGTGTGTGGGTGTGTATGTGTGACGGAGTGATTGAGTTTGTGTTACTGTTTGTCTATTTCTTACGTGAGCCTTGAAGGCTTCGCCTCTTGTATTTCATCACACAAAGATGCAACATTGAATGTGCAAGCAGCTTAGCTTATTTATTCGATTTTAATGGGTATAGTGGTCCTCGTCTCCCAGGCAGTCCTGGATGCCCCTCTTTGATGCTGGTCGCTAAAAACAAAGCAAAGACAGCACATTAATATTCGTGACACCAGAGCCTCCATGTCTGGAGTAAATATACACATCTTTTCAGCTAAGGTCAGGTTTTTGTTGTTGTAACTTTCCACTGTCTTTATGTCTTGACCTACCGGCACGGTTGGCCTAGTGGTAATGCGTCCGCCCCGTGATCGGGAGGTCGTGGGTTCGAACCCCGGCCGGGTCATACCTAAGACTTTAAAATTGGCAATCTAGTGGCAAGCAGAAATGTTAAGTCCTTTGTACTAAAAACTTGCATTCTCCCAGTAAGGTAATATATTGTACTACGTTGCAAGCCCCTGGAGCAAATGTTTGATTAGTGCTTTTGTGAACAAGAAACAATTGACAAGTGGCTCTATCCCGTCTTCCCCCTTTCCCCGTCGCGATATAACCCTTTGTGGTTGAAAACGACGTTAAACACCAAATAAAGAAAGAAAGATTTGGGAGTTGCAGCCGGCCTATGTATCTTGCTATGGCCTGGTACGGGTAGACGGGAAGGTTTAGGCCAATCCTGGCATCCAAGTGGCGTACTCGACGATGGCGGATGGAAGGATATGTCGGCGAATACATCTGTAATGACAGAAAAACACGTTTTGCCGTCACAGTTGCAGTCACACACACACACACACACACACACACACACACACACACACACACCAGGCACAGGAATTGGTGAAAGAGAAAAACTCTGGTGGGGGTCCAGGGGGCAAATTTTAAAAATCGAACACTATTTGAGCACCTCTCCTGATAGCTGAGCTAGCTTTTTTTATAACTATTTCTATTAATTAGGCGAACAGAAAAGGCACTGAGCCAGCAACCGACGCGGGCGATCTCTGTTGTGAACGCGGCGGCGAGAAAGAAAACACCGGTGTCAATTTTTTTGTGCTCTCCATTTTATTTTTCCGCTGTCACATTTTTTTCCTCCGCGGTTTTGAAAAGGATTTTCGCGGAAATCCGGTCAATTCCCATTCCTGAAACACACACACACATACACAGTCATAAAGACACGCACAAACGAACACACATACATACACACACACAGTCATAAAGACACGCACAAACGAACACACACAGACACATACACGGTTTTTGGAATTTGTTACCTAAAAAAAGTGGCATTACCACCCGCCTCAGACAATACATTGACACATTTTTCAAGACTTGTCCCATAATCTACAGCTCATATGGTCGACAAAAACTCAAATTCATCTCATTTGAAAAATACTGTACGTCACAATCATTATCCAAAAAATGGTTGCCTAAGATTTAAACTTGAAGCAATCAATTAAAAATTTTAACACGAAGAAAAGGAGGGAAAATGGGTCACAAAATGTTTTCTAGAAGTCGCAAATATTGTCAACTTTTTTCCATTACCACGGATTTTGGTGGCAAAGAAAAACCTACCGGCACGGTTGGCCTAGTAATAAGGCGTCCGCCCCGTGATCGGGAGGTCGTGGGTTTGAACCCCGGCCGGGTCATATCTAAGACTTTAAAATTGGTAATCTAGTGGCTGCTCCGCCTGCCGTCTGGCATTATGGGGTTAGTGCTAGGACTGGTTGGTCCGGTGTCAGAATAATGTGACTGGGTGAGACATGAAGCCTGTGCTGCGACTTCTGTCTTGTGTGTGGCGCACGTTATATGTCAAAGCAGCACCGCCCTGATATGGCCCTTCGTGGTCGGCTGGGCGTTAAGCAAACAAACAAACAAACAAAAAAGAAAAACTTTCTCTCGTGACATACAGTCGTGAACAAGCCTCGACGTTGAAAAGAAAAGATTGAAATTCCTTTGAAAAAATGTTGTAATTACTCTTCGGCACAATATTGGTAAAATCTGCTTTGACAGTACACTCTCCAGGCCTTATTTTAACGTGTCAAAAAACCATTTTGACAAAAAAGGCATTAAAATAGTGTTTTTGGTGATTTACATTTTCTCTAAAAAATCCGTGGTAATGAGCCTGGAAGGTTGCCTAACAATTACTGAAACAGCTCTTTTATTTTGCATTTTACAATTACCATCTCCTTTTGACAATAAGAGATAAGCATGCTGAAGCTGTCTGGGTTGACTGTTGGGGGGATGGGTGTCTTTTTTTCTCTCAATTGGCTGTGAACCTTTTTATAGGCAACCGCATCCAAGCAAATTTACTACAACGAACCCATGTTCGTGCAAAAACATGCTAAGTCAACAAATTTGTACACCCATGCCGCTTTTATTATATTTAAATTCCACTTCTTATTCGATGTTAAGAATTGAATTTTGAGATGGGTGGTCAATTTTGTAACAATAAAAAGTGTTATGTATGTTAGGCAACCGTTGCAATGGAAACAAATGTCACGTTGTTGATACCGGTGATTTTTAGAATGACTTTGGAGTAAAATAGAGAGTGTTACTGGAATATTTACTGTACTCGTCATGAACAGAAAAACTGGACTAAGTGATCCTCTTCATAGTCTGCTGCTGAAGAGACATTAAACCCCAAAAAACCAACCAATCATAGTGTGCTTAGATTTTACAAAAAGTGTGTTTTCATCAATTTTGATCAATTTTGAACAAATGGCGGGAAAAATCTGATATTTTTTTATCTTACATTTTGGTGTAACGCAAGGTGGTAAACACAAATCTGACCTTAGATTTAAAAAAAAATTTTTTTTGCTGAAATTAAACGACTTTTTTTATTTCTTAGGCAACCATTGTAATGGAACATTTCAATTTTGTGGAAGTCGGTCAGTTTGAGAACCCCCCTTTGAAGAACCCCTCCCTTTTAAGACCCCTTCCCCATCCCCACACCCACCTCCACCCTCACCACCCACCCTCGATAGAAGACTCGTTGATAAAGCCCCCAAACCCCCTCCCCTCCCGGTTGCGGTACGGGTAACATTGACTGTTTCACTGAAGTTCCTCGGATGTTTTTACCGACTCATTGGTGTTGTTTGGCAACGCTATTCGGATCTCCAGTTGTGTGACTGATCTACCTGCATTTTGAGTGCCTGCATTCAAGTTTTTACACCGTAATAGAGTCTACATGTGCACCAAAGCGGGAAGACAAAGCTGTGGAAGGTGAGTGGCTGGCGCTTTTGTTGTAATTTTTAGACACGGACTGCTGAGGTGAAGCCGTTGTTTAGAGTGGTATTAAACACTCACAATACTGTATACATAGAATAGATTAAAAAAAAAATTTTTAAATAATTATTTTTTTTTTTTTAGAACGTATGGAGAGAGATAAGGGGGGGGGTGTGAATATAATTATCATGACGGAGAAAAACTGGTTTAATCCAGATTTTTGATGTTGCACGTGACCTGGACGCCATTGTTACAGCCATCTTTCATGGAGGAAGACATATCTGAAGATGTTGGCTGATTGAAAAATCTGGTAGATGTCAGGAGACTGAACAAGGTAAATAACCGTGTACATGTTATGTAGTTCTCACACCAGTAGTCTATATTGTATGTTAAGACTCAGGTTGCGTTCAAATTGGATTTTTAAATCAGTCGCAATTTCTTGAGACTTCCATTCCGGTTCGAGGGTAAAACTAAGTGCAAATGTCGTGAAATGATTTCTAATTCTAGATCTCTGCCGGTTACTTTTTTATTTTACCACAAGGGCCGCTTCGGTAATCGGATTGGTCTAGATTGTTAACCAAAAATTAGCATCCCTGTTTGTATGTGTGTGTGTGTGTGTGTGTCATATGTAGATTCAATACATGTTACTCTTTGCTAGCTGTGAGTGTGACGGTTTGGCCAGGACTTGAAAGACAAGATCGGTTTGTATTCTCCAAGTATCAACTTAGTTTTAAATGCTATCGGTAATTTGCAGTTTTACCTTTAAACTCATTTCATTTTTGTTGTGCTGAGCCTAGGGGGAAGGAGTCTCACCCAGTGGCAGTGCAAAGGGATTCCAGAAATAACACGTAAATGTACTTACATGTGTTTCTAATTGTATACATGGTTTTGTGCATTGTTGCAATGTTTAATCAGTCTCAGGTCACTGATGCATACTTTTTATGCATTGTTATTATAGTTAAAGATGTCTAGCTGGTTGACCGTCAATAGTTTTTACATGCATACACAGTATACTTGTAGTAGGTATGGGTGGCCGAGTGGTACAGCAGTCCCTGTAATGTACAGCCCCCGGCGTGAGCGCCCACCTGACATGTACGGACACATTTGCTTGGCACGGAGTGTTTTCCTTCTATATTTGCTGCCCCCCTTAAACGCCACCTGCAATGTATGGACAGTTTTGCTATGGTCCAAGGGTGTCCGATCATGAGAGGGACTGCTTTAAGTGCACTTGCCTCGGAAGTGAGAGGTTGCGAGTTCGACCCTGGGTCAGGGGTAAGCAATTTTCTCCCCCCTTTCCTAGCCCAGATGGTGGGTTCAAGTGCTAGTCTTTCGGATGAGACGAAAGACCGAGGTCCCTTCGTGTACACTACATTGGGGTGTGCACGTTAAAGATCCCACGATTGACAAAAGGGTCTTTCCTGGCAAAAATGTATAGGCATAGCTGATAAAATTATCCACCAAATACCCGTGTGACTTGGAATAACTTGATAGGCCGTGAAAAGTGATGAGTGATGAGGAAGGAAGTTGTGAAAATGATCCAGATTTTGCAACAAGTAAGTTTTAAAAGTTGTCTTAGTAATGTGAATCATCCAATAACAATAAATTAGCGTGTTCCTTGAAACGACACTCTGTTGGTTTTAAGGTCTGTGGATGTCACGGATCATAACATCTTGAAGAACAGTTTTTGTCTCACCTGGGTAATTGTTGAGTCTTAATAATGAACAGTTTCTGTCCCCATTGGCTGCAGGTCAGCTGTTTGTTTGTGGACAAAAAAGCAAAAACATTGAGGTTATTTCAGATGTTTTTGAAGCTACAACTTTGAAACTTTAGCTAGGTTGTGATGATCTCCTGATGTAACCCCACCATTGATTCAAATGTTGGGGGTGGTCGATTCCTAGGTACTACACCCACTGCATGGTGTTTGACCCAAAGTAGGGGGTGAGTGTTTACTCCAAACTGGGTGTTTGCAAGGTATTTTGATGTAGGAGAAATCTACAAAGTACACATTTTCAGCTGATGGACAGTATGACATGAGGCATTCAGATACATATCCATTAACACTTTTGTCATCTCCACTGAACAGGAGAAAGAGACAGAGTTAGCTGGGATGCTGGAAGAAGAGAGAAAGCGGCAGGGAGAGATGCAGAACCAGCAAGACCAGCTACAACAACAAACAGTGGTTCTGCAGAGGGAGAGAACGTATGGAGAGAGAGAAGGAAGTTCTGTAAAACCAGAGGCAGCTACAAATACAGGTAAGTTGGGGGAGGTGATCAAATCAGTGTTTATTTATCTTATATAATTGTTTATGAAGATGATGGATTAAGTATACAAAAGTGCCTTTTTGACTGGCCTGAGTAATTGTTGAGTCTTAATAATGAGCAGTTTCTGGCCTTTGGGGTCACATGGAGTCATGATCAATTCACCAAATGCATTAACTTTTTTTTTTTTTTTGGAGATGTTTTTAAAGCTAGAGTTTTGAAACTTTGCAGACTTCTAGGGTTTGAAGATCTGACATGTGTCCAGTTTGGTTGACCCATCTCAAATTTTTGGGTCATTGCAAGGTCCAGTTCAATGAATAATCACACACTGTTAGTTTTTAAGTATAAGTAGAAAAGATTGGCTAGCTCAAAGACCGCGACAGGTCACGCTTGTCTCTGCGAAGCATGCGAGTACAGCACCTATTTAATCTGTGTTCTTTAATTGTGAGGACATTTTCAAAGTAAACACTACACTTTTTGGCAGGGAGAGATGCAGAACCAGCAAGACCAGCTACAACAACAAACAGTGGCCCTGCAGAGGGAGAGAGAATGCATGGAGGCAGAGAAGGAGGTGCTGGAACGACAGAGGCAGCTACAAGTACAGGTAAGGGGAGAGGGAGGGAGGGGGGGAGAGCTTCACATATCCATTTCATTGTGTGAGAGAATTTTTTTTATGAATTCAACTTTGGATAATGTCCACAAAACAATGTTTGTTACTTGTATGCACTTCCTGTTGCAACAGTGCGAGTACTGGAATAGACGTGCTACGAGAAATTGATACGGTGGACCTGAACCCTCCCCCTCTTTTAAAGGCCTGGCCGGAGTACATAAGGAGCCTGTGACTTTTTGTCAAATATTTTTTTGACATAAGGCTTTGTTGTGTTTCGCAGTTTGCATGCAGATGCATCTCACGACTGACTAACACCGCTTTCACCCAAATTATTTTTTAAAGAGATTGTTGAGTCAGTATGGCTGTACAAAGACTTCAAGTGGAAGAGGATTTTGAAAAAAGGGGCGGAGATAGTTTTGTGACAAGTGATTAAAGTTTCCCAAAATAGAAATAGAATACCATGTGTGGCACCCACATGTGCTTCATTATTTTGACCAACTCAGCCTTTCGCTGAGATAGATATCAAGACCATTTTGCCATTTGACGGAGTTTCTGTTGTTCTTTTAGTTTTTCCTCTGTAGCAGTTCATATCTCGCTGGCTACACATCACCATGTTTCTGTCTAATGTCTGCATTCTAAATGAAAGTAAACTTTGTTGGGTCATTATATTTTCTACACCCTTGCAGGCCCTCGGGCCTTTGGACTAGTTTATTATCACCAAATGAAGGGGAATCAGGTCTGAAGAATGCCTTTTCCAGTCACACAACCCTTTCTAGCACTGAACATGCCGCCCCTAGTAACAAGACTGTATCAAAGATATGCAAATGAAAGATTTGGTTTGATATGTACCAGTTTCATTCAATCTGCCTGCGTAAATTTGGCGCCAGACAGAGTTCTTCCCACAACCTTTGACCGCCCTTTGTCACTCGACACTAAAGAAAAAGAAAACATCCTGCTCCCAGGAAATGTTGATGCAGTCAGTGTGTAACACTTACACTTGGAGTCTTTCTATTAGCAGTGATGAGGGACAGCAAGAAAAAGATACCACTTCTGTGTTTTGATCCACTCAGCCTGGTGGAAATGGCCACCAGAGTGTCACTTTAGAAACAGCTAGTTGCCCCTTTTGTTTATCCATTGCAGCGGAAGATACCTGTACATTTACAGTAGGTTCGCATTCGTATGGTTTGGTCCGGTTAATATCTTCATTATTACGAGCTTTTTCTGCTGTGGTATTATTTATTTTGCACTCCATGCGTGTTGCTATTCTGAGTTAGTCTCCCTCCCTTTTTGCAACAGATTTCAGGTGAGATCTTGGCAGCAGGGCCTTTAAGAAGCTGGCTGGCTTTCCCAGCTTTCTGTTCACAGTGTCTAAAACTTACCCCCATTCTTTGTGAACTTCTGAGTGTTTTAATTTTTGTTTTCGATCATTTATTTTAGTAAATTTTTTGAGGTCCTAAGAGAGATTTAACTACTCACACATCAATATCAGTTTGCAATCTTTATGGGAGAAACCCACCCAGCTGCTGTGCAGAAATGCAGCCATGCAGAAATGCAGCCATGCAGTTTTTGACTTACCTAAGTGGTTTTGACTCACCTGAGTGATTGGTTAGTCTTAGTAATGACCAGTGCTCATGGCTAAGACTCACCAATTAATCATGTGAGTCAAAAAGTGGGGATTTTGCCTTGTAATGTTCAAGGGCCTTGTAGTTGTAGTCTCGAAAATATTTTTTTCTAAGCAACTATTGATCTGAAAGGGTCGATCTTATTAAAAATATGTTAAAGATGAAATTCTTATTGTGTTCTGTTTGTGTTCTGTTTGTGTTTTACAGATACCTTCATGGTTGCTGAAGCTCCTCCCATTTCAATGAGGCAGTACTCATCCTCCTGCCGAAAGAGGAAGAGAAAAGACGAGGAGCGAAGCGAGAACGAAAACAGTTCCTTTGTCCCCTGGAAGGATGTACTGGGAGAGTGACAAACCTAAAACGACACTTCTCTCAAGTGCACAAAGATTTTCCTAAACATGAGGTTCGATCCCTTTTGAAAAAAACAAGAAAGCGTCCTGAACGACGACTTAGGATGTGGACCTGCCCCGAAAATGGCTGCCAGTGGTCTGGGGATAGATTGGACAAACACCTAGCATCTAAAATACATGGGTTTGACAAAGCTTGTGCAAAAAAAAACAGCCAAAGATGCAAGGTTGCAGCAGCCTGTCACTTCAGGAATACCCAGGCGTTTGTCCGCTACAAACATTAACTGTGATTCTTTAGCAGACTCCTTCAAGTGGTTGAGCTCAATAGAAGGAGGAAGCTATGTTCCAGAGTTCCTTCAACCTCACAAAAGGAAAGAACGGTTTGAACAAAACCAAAGAGTTGCTAACATGGTTAAAACCACCCTCGTGTATGCCTTTGGATCAGGTGACTTTGACCCTAGCCGTTTGGGGGAACTGGTTTCACTTGGGAATGGTTCCCCATCAGTCATTGAACAACTGAGTGTTGGTCGTACGTGGAGTACTGTGCGTAATTACTTGCATGCCTATAGCCATTTCCTGCAATTCTTGCAGACATCCCGTCCGTGCATTGTAGATCTTACCACAGTTAGTGCACTCAAGGCTACTCTCACTGGCTGTATTCACACGGTCAGCAGAATTTCTCAGGAAGAAATGCAGCGCAGAAAGATCAGAGACCGTAAGGACATAATCAGATGGAGTGACATCTGCAATTGCATCGACAGTGACATGGCCTCTGATTACATGTCAAAATTTAAATCCGCAACAGATGACCTTGATAAGAAAGAACTGGCCGGTAAGATAGAACAACACTTCCTCCTTCAGATTGCTTTGCAGAATGGGAAGAGAACAGGCATCTATGCCGACATGTCAGTTGCTGAGTTTGAAGCAGCCGAAAAAAGGTCAGATGGGTTTGTGGTGCTTATCGCGGAGGGTAAAACCTTTAAAGTGTCTGGTGCATCTGGCATATTTTTTTCAAACTCTGAATATTCCCTCTTGCAGGAATATATTGACAACTGCAGATGCTTGTTCCAACCGCAAACAGATCAGGTTTTTTGTTGTTTTTCGGGGGAAAGAAGTTCAGTCAGAGACATCCAAAAGTTCCTAAAAATGGCATGGCAAGAATTTGGGCAGAAGACTGGAACAGATGTGGGAACCATTAGTTGTAGCCTGATTCGAAAAACTCTGGTGAGCCGGTCACGGCAAGTCAGGGTTGAGCGATCTGTTCAAGAGGAAATGACGCGTC
Source organism: Littorina saxatilis (assembly GCF_037325665.1). Lineage (NCBI taxonomy): Eukaryota > Metazoa > Mollusca > Gastropoda > Littorinimorpha > Littorinidae > Littorina > Littorina saxatilis. The sequence continues at coordinate 62,239,385 of NC_090253.1, read as the reverse complement.
ATATGGACCACACAGTTTCAACAGCTGACCGCCATTATGATGTGAACACTGGCACCCGCATCACAGCAAAATTTCGGCAGATTATTTCCATGTTTCATGACTCCTTGTCAGAAGAGTCTGTTTCACATGAAAGTGACGATGACATTTCCAGTCGTACTGAGGAGGTTACTCCTGTGTCTCTGGCTTTGATGCCAGAGAATGCAGATTGTGAGATTCATGAAAGTGTTCTACCAAAGGACAAATATTGCTCAAAGAGTAAATCAAAGCTAAGCAGTTCCTCGCGTGCACAGTGGTTTGGACGAGAATGTTTGTTCACCAAAAATGATGCAGTTAGGCTCAGGCGTTGCTGTGCAACAGTGATTGAAAAGGCAAGAAAAAAAGAACTCAAAGTGACTAAAGCTGTCATTATCGAGTCTGTTAAAACAGCAGGTCCCAACTTCTGTGATCTTTTGGATAAATACACAGGTGATCAAATTGCAACCAAGGTGCGAACGGAGATTAGAAAACGTTCGTGATGAGAAGGTTGTGTTCAGTATGGTAATAAAAGGTTCAAGACTCTTACCACATCAGGTTTGATGGAATCGATTTCAAAAATCACTTTTTAAGAGGTCAAGTGTTTCACACTCAAATCTCTGATATCAACAATATTAACCTTGCCTTCCTGTTGAAATCAAAAACAGATAGACTGCTTACTGCTATTGGTTAATGTTATAGTTTCTGTTTTTGTTTGTTTGTGTGCATTGGCTGTTTGAAATTTTGTTTGAGGAATATTTCTGTATTTTTGACATCACTGTTTCAACTTGTGCTATAGTCATTGCATTTTCAATTACATGTGGCTATGTCGGTACGTTTGTCATTCTATAATATTGCGCATGTACTGTAAAGTACCTTGTAACACCCACCCCCTTGATGCTCAATGTTTGCTCCAAAGTAAGGGATGGGCACTGGCATTTAAGAACCTCTGTTATTTACTTTTTAATCTTCCAACTCTTCATATTTTCTTGGCATTGTTATCCAGATATTCCAATCCTGAGTTTTAACTCCACTGTACAAAACTTCTTTCGCAGCATCTTATTGTCACTATTCACTCAGATGAAAGAGGAATGTACAGGAATTTATAAGTAAGAAAAGTAAATTTTCGCTAGACTCCCAGGATCCCAAATTGGGGGGGGGGGGGGGGGGTTATTTGCAAGGAACCATATACCCTATGCACTGTGTTTGACCCAAAGTAGGTGGTGGGCGTTTAATCAAAGGTACAAATGTACTTTGCTGTACATTATATTTTCTGTTCTGGTGTATATTTGTTTTTGTCAAGATTGTTTTCTTTTTCTTTTGTTTTGTATAGAAGTCATTTGAGATTTTAGTGGTCTTGTACAGCAGAGAAGGCATGCAAAACGCCTCATTGCTTTCCCATCCAACCACCACTTTTTTTGTATTCTCCTAGTCTTAAAGGGAGGGGAAGGATGTTCTCAGTTGTGAGAAAGGGGACATTATGATGTTTTCCCACCAAGACCAGCTATAGTCTTTGGCGAGAAATAGGAGTCATGTTCATATATTATGACTGCCTTATTTGTACAGTGTGTATGCATCATAGAGATAATTATGTTTTTAAACGTTCAAAATTACAAATGCTCTGGTGATGAAGAACTAGGTGTTGGTTCATTCGTCTTGTTCTAAGACCTGCTGGAATGAGCTGAGTTTCTTTATCTTGTAGTAACATTAAGTGAGTGCATGTGTGCTGAAAGATGGCACGGGGATAAGTAGGAATGTTCGTTTCTTCTGATACAGTCACAACTGGCTTTAGGAAGATCAGCTGCTCAAAATGCTCGTTTGATGACACATAGACGTCATCTGCACCGGCCCCACTTGTCCTTGATGTGTTGACTTTCGTCAAAGTTCTCTGTTTGCAACAGATCAGTGGGTTTTTAGATTTAGGGTTTGTTTAGTTTTTATTTTATTTTATTTTTTTACAATTTCTGTTAACAGATTGATGCTTGCACTTTGTTACACGTCATGGAATAGTTTTTGTACAGTTTGTGTAAATGTGTTTGGATGAAGTGCCAAACAAAAGCTAAGGTACAGAGATGCATCGGTATTGATTCTTCATGTATATTTGCTATCCCACACAATGATAGGGTTGACTTACTGTATCAGACTGCGAGACTGTGTCAGACTCTTGAGTGTTGAAACTTTGATTCATCGTCCCCAAATAACAAGTGTTAGTTGTTTGGAATGTGCACAAGATAACGTTGATAATATGCTCCTTAATTTCATTTTATGTTAGGCTTTTTATGTCTAATGTGTTAGATGGTGATGATTTAGGGGCAGGTTGATAATTGCATTACAAGTACCAACTGCAAGTTGCTTGTTGTAGTTTATGTGTACTTTTTCAGATCCTAAATATTGGTATTTTTTCTTCGCATCAAATTTCATTATTTCACGATGCCATCTGTAGTGGCAGTTGCCTGCAGTATTTTACATTTTCAGCGCCAAAATGTGGATGATTTTGTTTTTGTTTTTTTGGTGTTTGTTTTTCCTGACCTCAGTGATATCCACAGTTGAACTGTTGTAGGCATCAATTAAAGAAAATGGCATGTCTTGTCAAAGCAGTCCCGCAGTGGCCCCACTGCGGTTATGAAATTAAAGGCCCCTCCTGTTTTTGGAACCGCAGGAGCTTTCTAGTTTGCTGTTAGGTAGATTTTTGGTTCCTCTTTCCTGTCATGCTCTCTTTTTCTTCATGAATTCTTTTCTTTTTTCTGCCTTCTTGCTCATTCACCTGTATTTTTTCCAAAAATCTCTTCTCTTGCCGCTTGTCTCGCGATTCATGTATAGTTTAATCTGTTAGTGTTCTGATGTAAGTCCAGCAGTAGATAGGTTAAGCCTATTTTAACATACTGGAAACTGGTAATCTTCCAGTAGGTATTAATTTAGTTTTACTAAAGCCTGCTGGGACACAAGTAATGGGTTAGTGCATTTGTAAACAGGAATCGCTTGACAAGTGGCCCCCTTCATCCCCCCCTTCCTCGTCCTGATATGGCTCTGCGTAGTCGGCTGGACGTTAAGCAACAAATAAACAAACAAATTGTCAAAGCAGAGCTGTTCCCTAACATTCTCCTTCTGTAGTCTCTGATCGAGGGCTTTTCACTTGAAATTATATTGCCACTACCGTGATTCTAGACTTGTCATTCAGTGTATGTGAAAATGAGAGTTCGCAGTAAATGTTATCCAAGACCAAAGATAGTATTCGGGGGCTAGTCAATCAGAGACACAAGAAGAAGAATACTGGGACATGCTTGTGCAAAGAACCATTGATGAATTTTATCAATTGTATTTGCATTTGTCACAAACGTTTCAGATAACAAAACAAGTTCTTTTTTTTTTTCTTTTTTTTATTCTCATGAATAAAACTTGTTTTCAAATGAAGTTTGACGTTTTTCTTCACTTTATTTTTAGCTTTCTTAAGTCACTCACTCACATTTGACTAAAATTGGCAATCTAGTGGCTGCTCCGCCTGGCGTCTGGCATTATGGGGTTAGTGCTAGGACTGGTTGGTCCGGTGTCAGAATAATGTGACTGGGTGGGACATGAAGCCTGTGCTGCGACTTCTGTCTTGTGTGTGGCGCACGTTATATGTCAAAGCAGCACCGCCCTGATATGGCCCTTGGTCGGCTGGGCGTAAAGCAAACAAACAAACAAAAACTCACATTTGACTAAAGAACGATATATTAATTAGAGTGGATAAACAGCAACAACAACAAACTGTAATAATTAAATGAACCAATCAATCAAATCGAGGAACAGATGAATAATTAGATTAACAAATTAATAAACAAAAGATGAATAAATAAATGCAGCCACTGGCGTGGAGAAACAGAACTATATATATAGGGCTGAACGAGTAAGAGATAACTACAAGTGCAACAAACATTTAGAGAGAAAAAAAAGAAGAAAATAAAGAGAGGAAGAGAAACAAAGAGACTGATTTATATGAAATTGTGAACAATCAACGTTTACCCTCTGATAGGCATGGCACTGGCCCCTGAAGGCCTTGCGTAACTGAGCCCGAAATCAAAGACTTAGCAAAGGGTTTTCATCTTGGGTTTTTTTTTACTGAAAAGTCAGTGCCAAAACTTCGTGAAGTAGACTTCGCGAGGTCGACTTCGGCCAGTTAATATCTCTATACCAGACCTAAGTCTCCTGATTAATCAGATGAGCCAATAAAATTTGAAGGATTCAAATATCATTTTCCCGGTTGGTAGGTTAGTTGGTTCAGGTCGGTAGGTTTATACGCAGTAAGGCCGTTCCAGGTAAAAATTCCACACATCCAGGTAACAATCCACACAGCTGTAGCCATCCACCTCAGGCAACTATCCACAGATAGGAAGCCTTCCACATTTGGCGTGAAGCAACCATCCACACTCTAAGAAAACCATCCACATTTCAGGTAACCATGGATGGTTACCTAAAGTGCTTTAGGCGACCAATCGTGTGAATTACGGAGAACACCTAAACATGCAGACACCTGGGTAGCGCGACTCCGTTGCTGCTAGCTTTCCACTGGTCATATCTATATGTTTTTGGAATCAGGAACCGACAAGGAATAAGATAGTGTTTTTAAATTGATTTCGAAAATTTAATTTTGATAATAATTTTTATATATTTAATTTTCAGAGCTTGTTTTTAATCCAAATATAACATATTTATATGTTTTTGGAATCAGAAAATGATGGAGAATAAGATGAACGTAAATTTGGATCGTTTTATAAAAATTTTTTTTTAACAATGTTCAGATTTATAATGACCAAAGTCATTAATTAATTTTTAAGCCACCAAGCTGAAATGCAATACCGAAGTCCGGGCTTCGTCGAAGATTGCTTGACCAAAATTTCAATCAATGTGGTTGAAAAATGAGGGCGTGACAGTACCGCATCAACTTTCACGAAAAGCCGGATATGACGTCATCAAAGACATTTATCAAAAAAACGAAAAAAACGTTCGGGGATTTCATACCCAGGTACTCTCATGTCAAATTTCATAAAGATCGGTCCAGTAGTTTAGTCTGAATCGCTCTACACACACACACACGTACACACACACACATACACCACGACCCTCGTCTCGATTCCCCCTTCGATGTTAAAACATTTAGTCATAACTTGACTAAATGTAAAAATGATGTCGTAAGAGGCGACTGACGGATTCTGTTTCTCCTTTTACTCTTGTTAAATGTTTCTTGTATAGAATATAGTCAATTTTTGTAAAGATTTTAGTCAAGCAGTATGTAAGAAATGTTAAGTCCTTTGTACTGGAAACTTGCATTCTCCCAGTAAGGTAATATATTGTACTACGTTGCAAGCTTCGTTGCAAGCCCCTGGAGCAAATTTTTGATTAGTGCTTTTGTGAACAAGAAACAATTAACAAGTGGCTCTATCCCATCTTCCCCCTTCCCCCGTCGCGATATAACCCTTCGTGGTTGAAAACGACGTTAAACACCAAATAAAGAAAAAAAGAAAGTTGTTTGAGTGTGTGTTCGCGCGTGTGTGTGTGTTGCTTTTTTCACGAGATCGAACTTATGATTGCAAAGGCTGACGTCCACAAACATTCAGAGCGAGAAGAAAGCGTGCAGATAGTGACACTTGCGGGTTATTGTGATAAAGAGCTCTCTCTCTCTCTCTCTCTCTCTCTCTCTCTCTCTCTCTCTCTCTCTCTCTCTCTCTCTCTCTCTCTCTCTCTCTCTCTCTCTCTCTCTCTCACACACACACACACACACACACACACACACACACACATTCTTTATGTCCGTCTGTCTCCCCCCCCTCTCTCTCTCTGTCACTCTCTCTCTGTCACTCTCTGCCCCCCCCCCCCCCCCCCCCCCCCCCCCCGAACCTTTATATTTCCGTGCAATGAAGTGTGTGCGTATGTGAGTGGCTCTGTGTGTGTAGGTGGTTTTACCGACAAATGGGGACGATTGTCACTGGAGAGCAGTCAAATGGGGACGCTTCCGACAAACGGGGACGTCCCCATTTGTCGGCCCGTGCGACCCCATTTGACTGGATTTGAGCAGATTGAGCGACCCCATTTGACTGCTTCCTAGCATCCCTGTGGACAAACGGACTGGATTTTCACACAGATTCATACACATATTTTAGCTCTGCACTTTTTGGTCTGCTCAACTAAACCATGTGATTTTTATCATGTGACTTCAAATGACTTTACAGTAACTGCTTTCATCAGAATTCAGTTTCTATTCAAATGCAGTCAAACTAAAACATTTATTTGAATTAAAAAAAAAAGTTATTGCATTTAATATATTTTATTCAGAGTATTTTGAAAGAGTTCTGATTATTTGATCACGGTTTTTTTTGTATTAAAACAAAAACAAACACAGAAACATATACATTCCTGTAAAAAAAAAATGATTACAATTATTTTGTTATGAGATTTATTTTAGGTTAATTCGAAGTGTTGTGTCTTTGTCATTTGTTGGTTTGTGCAGTGCAGTTGTTTTGTCAGTTATTCTTCTCTTCATTTGTTCTATCGTCTTTCTTCTTCTTTTTTGTGTGTGTATTTTTGTGTTTTTGTGCCTGAAGAAGACCCTTAGGTCGAAACGTCGCTGTTATTCGTTCCGTGTTCGTCATTTTAACGTGAGTACATTGCTTTTTGGTCTCTTTATTGTTCCCTCTCACGTCCAGTCGCCATTGTTTAATACATGTTTTAATGTGTTTTGTATAATCCGGAAGCAGGAGTTTAAAACCTATGTATATATTAAGGGAAAACTCTGGGTTGTGGCACTCGATCACTAGGTGGGGCACTGCCCTTCGCTCCCTGTTACCCGAGTTCCAATCCTCGTGGTAAGGCGTCCGCCCCGTGATCGGGAGGTCGTGGGTTCGAACCCCGGCCGGGTCATACCTAAGACTTTAAAATTGGCAATCTAGTGGCTGCTCCGCCTGGCGTCTGGCATTATGGGGTTAGTGCTAGGACTGGTTGGTCAGGTGTCAGAATAATGTGACTGGGTGAGACATGAAGCCTGTGCTGCGACTTCTGTCTTGTGTGTGGCGCACGTTATATGTCAAAAGCAGCACCGCCCTGATATGGCCCTTCGTGGTCGGCTGGGCGTTAAGCAAACAAACAAACAAACCCGAGTGCCAACAACAATAGGATGAGCATCAGAAGCGAAGATAAAGAGGGAATGTTTTTCTCTGCGCGCGCGCCAGCAAGCAGGATGTCTCAGAACTGAAGCGGTAATAGTATGATCTAATTACAGGCGATGGGTTTATGGGTCACGTGATTATATATATATGAAGTCTTCTATCGCGCGCGTATCTCCAGACTCGGACTCAAGGCGCAGGAATCTATTTATGCCGTGTGAGATGGAATTTTTTACACAATACATCATGCATTCACATCGACCAGCAGATCGCAGCCATTTCGGCGCATATCCTACTTTTCACGGCCTATTATTCCAAGTCACACGGGTATTTTGGTGGACATTGTTTTATCTATGCCTATACAATTTTGCCAGGAAAGACCCTTTTGTCAATCGTGGGATCTTTAACGTGCACACCCCAATGTAGTGTACACGAAGGGACCTCGGTTTTTCGTCTCATCCGAAAGACTAGCACTTGAACCCACCACCTAGGTTAGGAAAGGGGGGAGAAAATTGCTAACGCCCTGACCCAGGGTCGAACTCGCAACCTCTCGCTTCCGAGCGCAAGTGCGTTACCACTCGGCCACCCAGTCCACGTGATGTGGGGGCGGAGCCAAACATTGGTTGATACTTACTGTGTTGACATTAGTTCATTGGCCCCGCCCCAACATCATATGACTTACTAATCCATGGGCTATCATTGGTTCATGTTTTTGGCGCTAAACTATCTGACAGGTAAAGAACTATTTTGATGTGACACGTTATTACTTGGTGCAAATACGCGCAGTGTTTAAAACCACTTGGCGGACAGAACTGTGCATTCTCACAATTCGACACTTACTACATCCATAATAACCACACCGTTGATCAATCGCTGAGAAATGGCACAAATGACAGTTGGGGAAAACATTCAGAAGTTGGAATGATCTTACTGAACGGCTGGCAGACTTTTCCAGAAAGAACGATTTGGTGTACGTGGTCAAATACAGTCGTGCTGTTCAACTTGCGAACAAGAATTCAAAACAGCCCTTTCCAGACGAACTGAAGTATGCATACGCAAAACTTGTGTGCAAGTACTCAGGAAAAGGACGACTCACAGGCCGAGGTGCGAAGAGGAGCAATGGGTAAGCGGATTAATATTTAGTTGCTATACTTCTTATGCGTTCTTGTCACAGATAGTAACTCGTATGAATGTTTAATTTTAATATTAATTTTTTTTTTTTTTAGGTTTACAATGTTTCAACATTCATTCCAGTATCGACTGACATTTTAACGAGTGCGGAAAGTCTGTCTGTCTGTCTGTCTGTCTGTCTGTCTGTCTGTCTGTCTGTCTGTCTGTCTCTCTCTCTCTCTCTCTCTCTCTCTCTCTCTCTCTCTCTCTCTCTCTGCGCGCACTTCTTCTTCTTTGTCGGACAGATTTTTCACACAAATGACCAGGAAACCAGATTACGTAAGCCGTGTCAGCTGTACCCTTTGTAAAAGTCAGCGTAGCTCGAGAACGGCATTGAAATATTTTCGGTGTTCTTTACCTTGCCCAAGAAGCAGAGCATAAGAGCATACGTCACACACTCGAGTCAAGGACGTCGTAAAATGGCCCTCGGTCAAGTTTTCACCGAGAACCATTTTATGATGTCCTTAACAATTATGTGTTAGTCGGCTTAGAATATGCGCGCAGGTTTCAAAGTTTTGATCCATTCGATTATCTCAACAGACATCCTTTGATTGTAAAGTTGAATGCGGGCACATGATGGTTGAAAATACTTAACTTGAAAGTTTCCCGCTGTGGTAGATTTTTATGGTGGTTGTCACACAGGCAGCGACGGCTTTACTGGTCGGACCCAGTTGTGCGTTACCTCGCTTTTGCCTTTAATGACTGACTGACTGGCTGACTTTGGGGATTAACGTCCTCTGAGGTAACTAGGATCTATTTGGGAACATTTACCGTGATACTGTAAGAGGAGCAAGAAAAGAAAAGAAAAATGATGATGATGATGATGATGATGATGATGATGATGATGATGATAGAAAGAGAGAAAGAAAGAGAATAGTGAGAGAGAGGGGAGAGAGAGAAAAAGAGAGAGGGGGAGAGAGAGGGAGAGAGGGAGAGAGAGAGAGAGAGAGAGAGAGAGGAGAGAAAGAGAGAGAGAGAGAGAGAGAGAGAGAGAGAGAGATTTAGAACCGACTCCAGACGATGGGAAATGCTGTAAAGATACATTTGACGTAAAGCGAGTGACGCAATTTCACTAGATTTTTTCGAACTTTGATCATTTAGATTCCAAGTGAGCGGGTCGGCATTGCACACTCAGAGGATGGGCGGTGCTTTGCTATTCCGTGAAGCACCCACCGACAAAACTAGCTTTTCTGTACTTTTTTTTTAGATAAAGAGAGTATTATCTCGCAGCATTTGAAGTGTCATTCTTTAGAATAAATCACGTTGGTATTGTTGATTTAAATTTGTACTTTGTCTTGTCAATGTTTTGCTTGATAAACAAAAAGGGTCCCTGCTTGAACGTTATAACATTTAGAGGGTCACCTAGAATCCGTCCTGATTGGTCAAAAAGCCATATGAGGCACTGAACTGGTACTAAAATAAAATAATGTGCTGACAAATTTAAGCTTCTTTTTTAATACAGTAACAGGATAGATTTCTCCCCCGAAAACTACAGAAAATTGGCCATTTTGACCTCCATAATGTAACATCTTACAAGTAAGTGTAGTTGGACCTGTCTTTAACGACAGTTTGAAACGAGTTGTTATCGCAATTAAAGAAAGCCGCCGTTGGCTACTCGGGTGGTGTCTTATCGCTTTCAAGAGTATGTCAAGAGGTGTGTATGGGGTGCGCTCAAGCGCAGAAGACAACGTGATTGCATTCGGCTAACTCAGAGCCGTCCCGCCCGCCTGGTACGTTTAGCAGTCGGTATAACGAGATGGTAGTGTATGAATTTTATTTATTGGTGATGTAGAGATAGTACAATGTCATTAAAAAAAATAAATTCAAAACAAACATGAGTTTAAAGGTTGTGAAAGACAGGTTGTGAACGTTAGTTTGACCGAAACTGGCAGCCGCAAACACATAATAACAAACAATCAATATTATGATAGATTCTGGATAAATAATGTATTATAATGTGCATCTTGTAGGTGATTGTGCTTTTAATAATTTTCAGATTTGTTTTCCCTGTTAATGCTGATGCCACAGTACTAGTTGATTTTTATAGGGAGAAAATGGTTTTGTTTTAAAATGTTCATTATGTACATTGCTTTGTAATTTTGTTAACACATTAATTTTGTGAAACGCCCAGAACCATGTCAGGATTTGCAATACATAAAAAAACTTTATTATTGTTTTATCTTTTTATATTTAGTCAAGTTTTGACTAAATATTTTAACATCGAGGGGGAATCGAAACGAGGGTCGTGGTGTATGTGCGTGTGTGCATGTGTGTGTGTGTGTATAGCGATTCAGACTAAACTACTGGACCGATCTTTATGAAATTTGACATGAGAGTTTCTGGGTATGAAATCCCCGAACGTTTTTTTCATTTTTTTGATAAATGTCTTTGATGACGTCATATCCGGCTTTTTGTGAAAGTTGAGGCGGCACTGTCACGCCCTCATTTTTCAACCAAATTGGTTGACATTTTGGTCAAGTAATCTTCGACAAAGCCCGGACTTCGGTATTGCATTTCAGCTTGGTGGCTTAAAAATTAATTAATGACTTTGGTCATTAAAAATCGGAAAATTGTAAAAAAAAATAAAAATGTATAAAACGATCCAAATTAACGTTCATCTTATTCTCCATCATTTGCTGATTCCAAAAACATATAAATATGTTATATTCGGATTAAAAACAAGCTCTGAAAAATAAATATATAAAAATTATTATCAAAATTAAATTGTCCAAATCAATTTAAAAATACTTTCATCTTATTCCTTGTCGGTTCCTGATTCCAAAAACATATAGATATGATATGTTTGGATTAAAAACACGCTCAGAAAGTTAAAACAAAGAGAGGTACAGAAAAGCGTGCTATCCTTCTTAGCGCAACTACTACCCCGCTCTTCTTGTCAATTTCACTGCCTTTGCCATGAGCGGTGGACTGACGATGCTACGAGTATACGGTCTTGCTGAAAAATTGCATAGCGTTTAGTTTCATTCTGTGAGTTCGACAGCTACTTGACTAAATATTGTATTTTCGCCTTACGCGACTTGTTTATGATTACTATTACCATTATCAGTATATAAGAGGGACCACGCTTATACCGAAACTGCAATTTAAACAAAATTAATGTTGAAGAAATCAAAAATACATCGAACACATTTCACGCTTTGATTTAACTTATGTTTCCAGCTCGTCACAGACACAGCCTAAACTTGTGCGAAGGCCTGTCTTGAAGCAGAAACGCTTTTGGTGTTCTAGTCGCTTCACACTTTAAGTCAAGTGTCATTCAGTCCGTCTCTCACAATATCACACCTATCCGCGAAAATAGGCAATAGGCCATGATGGGCCATATGTCAGGGAACAGAAGTAGCTCGCTGACTGTCTGATTTTTTCCCCGATATTTTATTACCTCTCTGGGCCATAAGATGTGGACTACCTTGGGATGGGACAATAAAGTAATGAGAGAGAAAAATCTAATATATTCCTTGACTTTGGGGTAGCGCGACTCTGTTGCAGCTAACTTTCACGTGGGAGAAATAGGCCCTGTCGGAGAACAGAAGTAGCTCGCTGAGTGTCTGATTTTTTCCGAGCTTTTATTACCTCTCTGGGCCATACGATGTGGACTACCTTGTGGTTTGTTTGTTGTTTGTTACGTGTAAGGATTACCCACATGACAAGCAAACAATACATAATTCGTTTGATCTTATCGAGGTTATCGTTCCGAATAAGTTGTTGTATATACTGTAAACATTCCACTTTTAAACACATGTTTAAAACACCTGTGAACACTGAATGAATTACTCTTTTACAAAAATAACACATGAATAACACACACTAAATAATGTTTACCATTTGTGCTACTTTTACCAGTTGAATTAAACAAACTTCACCAACAAAGTATTGCGACAAATTACGCACCCGAATTAAGGCATTAATTCCCATGTCATTTTGTTCAATTTGTCTATGCTACTACCCGTAGTACATGTAGTATGTAGTCAAAATAGTCGGAAAGTTTCAAAGCAAACTAACAAGTCCTTGCTGACATACAGCGCTTTTTCGCATAATGCCCCTCGTAATTAACGCAAAAAACTCCCGTTTTTGACCGCACATACGATCGACACCTGCATCAGAAGGAATAGCATAGAACACAAAATATGCGAGCGTGTGAATCCGTGATTTGTAAAAATGTAAAACAATCGCCCCGCGATTTACAAATCACGTAAATGCGCCGGATATTTTCTTGTCATCTCCAAAGTCAAGGGATCTATTAAATGTTTTCAATAAGGAATCAGAAAGGCCATATACATTCCGCTCCGCGCATATCTATTAAAATCCTTCGGCAACAAATTATTGCGACAAATTACGCACCCAAATTAAGGCATTAATTCGTATGTCATTTCGTTCAATTTGTCTATGTACTACCCGTAGTAGCTTACATGTAGTATGTAGGCAAAATATTCGGAAAGTTTCAAAGCAAACTAACAAGTCCTTGCTGACATACAGCGCTTTTTGGCATAATGCCCTTAGTAATTGACGCAAAAACTCCTGTTTTTGATCGTAAATGCGATCGACACCTGCATCAGAAGGAATCCCGTCGCGATATAACCTTCGTGGTTGTAAACGACGTTAAACACCAAATAAAGAAAGAATCAGAAGGAATAGCATAGAAGACGTAATATGCGAGCGTGTTAACCCGTGATTCGTAAAAATGTAAAACAATCGCCCCGCGATTTACAAATCACGTAAATACGCCCGATATTTTCTTGTCATCTCCAAATTAAGTCAAGGGATCTATTAAATGTTTTGATTCTTATTTCATTACTTTTTTGTCCCATCGCTGGGATATTCGGGTCAATTCCCCCCAATGGAAGGCTAGCAGGAACAAAGTCGCGCTTCCTCCAAATCAGGGGATCTATCAGATGTTTTTTCTTCTTTACTTCATTGTCCAATCACTGGGAAATTCGGGGCGTTTCCTCCCTGTGGAAAGCTAGCAGCAACAGAGACACGCTACCTCAAAGTCAAGGGATATATTAGATTGTTGTTTTTCATTACTTTATTGTCTATTCGCTGGGAAATTCGGGTCGCTTCCTCCCAGTGAAAAGCTATCAGCAACCGAGTCGCACTACCCCAAAGTCAAGGGATATATTAGATTTTTTTTCTCTCATTACTTTATTGTCCCATCGCTGGGAAATTCGGGCGCTTCCTCGCAGAGAAAAGCTAGCAGCAACAAAGTCGCGATACCCCGAAGTCAAGGGATCTATAAGATGTTTTTGTCATTAATGTATTTTCCCGTCGCTGGGAAATTCGGGTCGCATTCTCCCAGAAGAAAGCTAGTAGCAACAGAGTTGCGCTACCCCAAAGTCAAGGGATCAATTAGATTTATTTAATTCTTTTCATTATTTTATTGTCCCATCGCTCAAAAATTCGGATTTGTTTTCTTTATGCTAAAAATCGTAATATTTTATCTATCGAGTCCAAACCACCCCCACCACCCAGCGTGGACGGCTTCACTGTGTCACAATGTGGATGCAAAGAAAGACAAAAATATCTACTGAAAGAGCACACGCCGACGACGAGCAATATCTAGTAAAACTGCAGACGGGTCACCTGCAGACTCAGCCGTGTGTGTATGTGTGTGTGTGTGTAATCCAGCAGCGTGCTTACAACAACAACAACAACAACAACAAACACAAAAAACACCTAATAAAAAATGTTTAAAAAAAACCACAATAAATACCGGTTAAGCGATATGAAACAAATCAGTCAATCTGTCGCTCGAAACAAAAATATCAACACTAAAAACCAGCCATATATGACGTAATGTGAGTAGTTTTGACAGCATCGCTGATCACCTACCTTAATTCTGTTTTCACATATTAATGTTTAAAACAAACATAAACTTTGAAAATAATTCTCTGAGAATGTTAGGACAGTTCCACTCATCTTGAACTCAGGTCAAAAGGAGTTCAGGTCATTCTCTCCCTGACAGGATGCCTTGAGATTCCTTGTCTGGCAAGGAAACCGATTTTTGTGTGTGTGTGTGTGCATATTTAGAGCTTTTTGTAATGTATTATTGATATAAGCAGATTCGCGATCGTCGATAATGATTTTTCATGGTGTTTTGTCATTTTAAAATTACGAAGGAATTGAAATGTAAGACAGTTTCAAGCGAGCTATTTTTCGCGGCTGTATTTACTGTGCAAACAATTCTAAATATGACAAAAGTGTCACGTGATAATCAACCGTTTGGTTTCGGCGCTCACTGGAGCAGACGATTTTTTCTGTAACCAGTTGACAGAGATGAAACCATATATTACGGTCTCCTTCCGGCAGCAGTCCCAAAATTTCGACTTGTTTTGACCTTAGAACGATGTCTTTATCATAACTGTGAAGAACAGAACGGAGATCACTGTCGAAGTCGGCCAATCTGCAATCATTTTCGTCTCGCGAACACTGATCTCAAATTTAGATCAGTGCTCGCGAAAAACATATGGGAGATAACTCTGTATTCTTTTTTTTATATAGATTCGCGTAGGACTGTAGCGTCCGGTCAGAGAGACAACTGGCAATAGCCGTGGAGCGATGCTTATCAGAATGAGTTCCACTGAGTCCACCATAATCAAATATAGTGCCGAAAAATTAAAGCTTCTTTTTTTAATACAATAACAGGATAGATTGTTCAAAAAAAAACTACAGAAAATTGGCCATTTTGACCTCCATAATGTAACATCTTAAAAGTAAGTGTAGTTGGACCTGTCTTTAACGACAGTTTGAAACTGTCTACCCGAGTTGTTATCGCAATGAAAGAAAGCCGCCGTTGGCTACTCGGGTGGTGTCTTATCGCTTTCAAGAGTATGTCAAGAGTATGTCAAGAGGTGTGTATGGGGTGCACTCAAGCGCAGAAGACAACGTGATTGCATTCGGCTAACTGAGAGCCGTCCCGTCCGTCTGATACGTTTAGCAGTCGGTATAGCGAGATGGTAGTGTATGAATTTTATGTATTGGTGATGTAGAGATAGTACAATGTAATTAAAAAAATAAATTTAAAACAAACATGATTTTAAAGGTTGTGAAAGACAGGTTGTGAACGTTAGTTTGGGCCGAAACTGGCAGCCGCAGTCCGTTTAGACATGTGATCGCAGTTGACAAGTAAGCAATATCTTAAAACATGTCGCGTAGACGAAATTAATACATTCAGTCAACCCTTCGAACTCTCATTATGAAAGACAATACGAAGACAAAACTCAATACCTGTGTCGATTTCATACCTGACGGCGACCGCTATCGCGTTCACGCCACAGAAAGCCAGTATAGCGCAGTAGTGTAAAGCGCTTCTTATGAAATTGTGCTTTTTCTATTGTATATTTGTGACCCTCCACCACGGAATGAGTCGCATGTCACCTTTGCATGATTTTCATATTTTTACATTTTCCTAAAGAGTTTGTTATGCTCTATCCAGTGGTGAAAACCGTTTTAGAAAAGAGCGGAAACTGTTTGAGTTATACGCCTGTGACTAAGGTGACCCTCACACTGTTACCATACACTCTCCGGACTTATAGGTGACATGCGACTCATTTCGTGATGGAGGGTCACATTTTTTTCGAGCTTGTTTTAATCCAAACAGGACATTAAACGTTGTATGTATTTTTGACCAAAATAGGACATTTTACACAGATCGAAACAGTCAGTGTTCCTCCGAGACCGCGCTAGCGGTCGAGGTGAACGACTGTCGAGATATGTGTAAATTGTCATATTTTGGTAAAAAAATACAAATAAAATGTATGTATCTGGGTAGAATTTCTTGTAGTTTTTATGATTGAACGCACACAAACATGCACTATTTTGTAGTCTCGGCTGGCCGCCTAAACAGACGTTTTGTCGGCCTCTGACGTCACATAGCTCAAAGAAGGGAAATCCAGTGTTCAATCGATACACATAGATTTGTTTATGGAATCAGAAAATGATCAAGAATAAGATTACATCTTTTTGGATCGATTCATCACATTTTATTTTTAAATACAATTTTCTGACTTTTAATGGCCAAACTCAAAAAATAATTTGCAAGCTTTAATCCTGAAATGCAATCCTGTTGTCCGGATTTTGTCGAAAGTTACTTTTACAGAATTTTAATCAAATGAATCCAAAAATGAGGGTGTGACAGTGCCACCAAAACTTGTACAAAATGCCAGATATTACGTCATCAAAGAAACGTATCCTCCAGTAGTCCAGTAGTTTTCTCTGAATGGCTCTACACATACATACACACAGACCCACAGACCCACAGACACGTACTACGTAGGCCCTACACCACAACCCTAGTCACGATTCCCCATCTAAGTTAAAACATTTAGTCAAAACTTTACAATATGTTAAAAAATATATATATATATTTCGTGTGGTCGTTATAGACAAAGTGGTGGACAAGCTTTCATTGGACAGGTTTGATTGCACGATCGGACTAAAGATTCAAACACACCGATTGGCTTCAAGGGAGCCCGGGTAGCTCAGGTTGTGGACTTGTGATCCTAGGGTCGCGGGTTCGAATCTCGGCCGGGGCCCAGATATGTCATAATGATATACTACAACAACAAAAGTTCATGGAAAGATAGAAACGCTTACTTGCGTTGCAACTTTCAAAACATTTAAGAGTAATTCGCAGTCGGCTGCAGGTCGAACATCATGGAAAATTCCATATGAAAATCCGGACGAGGAAGTAAACTTTACCAAAACATTATTGCGAGAAATGTCGCGACAAAACTGCCGGTTGTTGTTATTTTTCTACCTCAAATGCACTCGACATCTGCATGAGTAGGAATAGCATAGAACACAAAATACGCATGCTAACTTAACAAGACAGCATGTTCTAGGTAGATAATGTTTGACTTTCTTCTCTCATGTAAAAGTTGTATATCATCTATATTGTTGTATCATAACAGAATTCAGACGTTCAAACGATTTCTGAAACAGACGTGTGCTGCCTGCTACATATATCTTTAAACAAATCAAGCCAGTGATGTTGAGAAGAAAAAATATCGACAACCAACTATACCACAACGACAACAATCGATAATTTTGCGCACAAAACAAAAAAAAACTTTCGGGAAATAGAAGTCAAGTAAGCTGATCAACTGAAAGAAGAATGAATCTGAATACACATATTTTTTCTTCTTTACCCCTGTCTCCACCCCCTGACCTTGGTTCGGCGCGTCGTTAACAGATACTATGATTTGACACGATCGTTACCTCACAGACGACACGACTCGCCGCGTCTACCTCTCCCTGTGTGCTTCTGTAGCGGCATGTATAGGATGAAAAATATTAATTAATTTATTTTTGTTGTTGAGCAACGGTTTTTACGAACACATAGTGTTAAATAAAACCTTGAAAGAAAAATGATTGTTGTGTATGCATGAACCGCGCACAAGTTCTATCACGCCTCTTCTGAGCGGCTCCCGTTCCACCAAGGGCAACATTTTTTTCTGCCAACGATTTATTGCATGAAGAAATCAAGTTGACACCTTCTTCGAGCTTCGTGGTCCGCCAGTAAAGTAGCGCACATACTAAATACATTCATCCATTGGCCCAAATGGTCATGTGATAAACCCAACGCTCCGCCCACTCCACTCAAAACACTTGACCGCCGCGTCAATGAAATCTTCGCTGGTGTTTATTGGATGGTCTGTTTTGTTACAGGCCGAACGCTGCCCGTCTTACAGAAGGCTCATAAGACCGCGTAAAAGCCATACCACGTTGAAATCAGCGGTTCTCTTCTAAAAGCGTGATTGACATTGTCAGTTAGTCAAGCAAACGAATGCACGCGTTCACGCATGCACACACATTAATATACGTTTGTTCTGCGAATTGTTTGCTTGTTTCTCTATGATTTGTTAATGCGTGCGCGTGTTTGTATGTGTGTTTATCACCAGTCGACATAATTACTGAAATACTCAATTCTTTGGACGCAACAGCACTCTGCACTTTCAAGCATGTACTACATGTACTGTTTTTGTACATGGGGTTAACACACGTTGTTTTGCATAGAAATCTTAATTCGTTAAGCGGGGAATACTTTAAAAAACAAAACCCACATGTTTTAACGATTCACGTAATGTTGCTTAGCTAACACAACAATTCGCCAAGAAAAATGTACTTAGCATACCCATTCCTAAAACGAGTATAAAGGATCTTAGTTGGAAAAAAAAGGGAAGTTTTGTTTTTGTTTTTTAAGTAAGTCGCCCAAGCGCTCTATCAACTTGGCTAAAAACAAATCTTTGAAAAAAACACAACTAACTACACACACACACACACACACACACACACACACACACACACACACACACACACGAAAAAATAAAAGAAAAGAGAAACACACACTAATGTGACATGATATAACTGAGTTTGCTGAAAACTGACGAAAAAGTACAAGACCGGAAAATCGCAAATGCTTACGCATAAACTTTTACAATTTCTTAGAAGCGCTCCGAACAGACACAATCACACACTCACATGCAACTTGGAAAAGCACTTCACTGGACAGTTCGGGTTGCAATTTTGGTTATTGTAATTATGTAACCACACACGTACCATCTGAACATCAGTGTCTAAGTGTTCAGTTATTCACACGGGTTTCATCTGCTTGGGTAATGGATTACAACTAAATAGCACTGAAAAAATTAATTTAAAGAATCAAGAATCAAACGCAAAAGAGATTATCGCCAGAAGGTGAAATCCTGTTTGTATGAAAAGAAATAATCGGCAACGGTAACGGAGCATTTTACAGTTAGTTATTTCAGATGTTTCCAAATTACATCACTGCGAATGTCTCTTGGGCTTCGAAAGGTGGATGTCGCCGGGGAAAAATCACTAAAACGGCTTATTTATTTCTTTATTTGTAAATGAAGTCCTTCCAATACGTATCAATGATTTGGATCACCACCTCAGGTTTGCCTAGGAAGGCGTAATCAATATTTTCAATTTTACGCCGGCAATAAATGTTTACTTTGCGCGTAAAACATATATTAAGAGCGTACAATTCATCAACAGTAATTAAAACAAACAGAAAATCAACAAACTAACTTACAAACAAGCAAAGGGACACGAGAAGAAAAACAAGTCGCGAAAGGCGAAAATACAATATTTAGTCAAGTAGCTGTCGAACTCACAGAATGAAACTGAACGCAATGCAACGCAGCAAGACCGTATACTCGTAGCATCGTCAGTCCACGGCAAAGGCAGTGAAATTGACAAGAAGAGCGGGGTAGTAGTTGCGCTGAGAAGGATAGCACGCTTTTCTGTACCTCTCTTCGTTTTAACTTTCTGAGCGTGTTTTTAATCCAAACATATCATATCTATATGTTTTTGGAATCAGGAACCGACAAGGAATAAGGTGAAAGTGTTTTTACATTGATTTGGACAACTTAATTTTGATAATAATTTTTATATATTTAATTTTCAGAGCTTTTTTTTAATCCAAATATAACATATTTATATGTTTTTGGAATCAGAAAGTGATGGAAAATAAGATGAACGTAAATGTGGATCGTTTTATAAATTTTTATTTTTTTTTTACAATTTTCAGATTTTTAATGACCAAAGTCATTAATTAATGTTTAAGCCACCACGCTGAAATGCAATACCGAAGTCCGGGCTTTGTCAAAGATTACTTGACCAAAATTTCAACCAATTTGGTTGAAAAATGAGAGCGTGACAGTGCCGCCTCAACTTTCACGAAAAGCCGGATATGACGTCATAAAAGACATTTATCAAAAAAAATGGAAAAAAAGTCTGGGGATTTCCTACCCAGGAACTCTCATGTCAAATTTCATAAAGATCGGTCCAGTAGTTTAGTCTGAATCGCTCTACACACACACACACAGACACACGCACACACGCACGCACGCACATACACCACGACCCTCGTCTCGATTCCCCCTCTACGTTAAAACATTTAGTCAAAACTTGACTAAATGTAAAAAACAGAGACAGAAATGGGGGAGGGGAGCATATGGGGAGGTGGAGAGAGGCATTACAAAAACTTTCCTGTTGACGAAAGCAAAATGACGCGAAATGAACCCAATGATGGTTTTTTTCAAAAGTAATGTAGTAAGCTTACAAAAGTGTTCTTTTTTGGTTTGTTTTATGTGTTTTCCTTTTAACAGCCAACTGTCGCCCAATTAGGGACTGCTCTACATTATGCAAATGAATATGAATAGTTAATGGTTGAAAAGTGTGAAAAAGAGAGAGAAACAAAGAGAGAAACAGACTGGTAGAGAGAAGATGGAGAGAGGGAGGGAGGGATTCAAAGAACTGTTGCCGAAAGCAAGGCATCTCGAGATAATGGCCTATAACCTGTTCAGGTAAGTATGTTAAAAGCAATTAACCGCTGAACTCATCCTCTCTAAAGAGTACACTTCACACCAATCGCTGAAGTTTTCAAGGGGTCATAGAGTACACACATTGGACAATAGAGAGGCCGTAAAAGGGTCGCGTTGCCATTGGTCAACCTGACCACGTGATCAGCCTCGGCACAAAGCTACGTCCGTGGTCATGGAAACCCTTTCTAGTTCAGTCCTGGCTCGGAACAGTTTTTTGTGGGGTTTTTTTCCGAACGATGTAGGCGTCTCCCAGGAATTGTTTTGGTTGGCGTGCGGAGCGGAGAGTTACAAATTACTTTAAAAGAAAACACTTTGGTTACTTCTCAGAGTGTTATGTATGGTCCGACTGAGGTGCCAGTAGCGGACGTTTTAAATGGAAACAAATTGAAACAACTTTTACAGCCCGGACTTCGGTATTGCATTTCAGCTTTGTGGCTTAAAAATTAATTAATGACTTTGGTCATTAAAAAAATTGTAAAACAAAATAGGCCTATTTTTTTTATAAAACGATTCAAATTTACGTTCATCTGATTCTTCATCATTTTCTGATTAAAAAAACATATAAATATGTTATATTTGGATTAAAAACAAGCTCTGAAAATTAAAATTACAAAAATTATGATCAAAATTAAATTTTCGAAATCAATTTAAAAACACTTTCATCTTATTCCTTGTCGGTTCCTGATTCCAAAAACATATAGATATGATATGTTTGGATTAAAAACACGCTCAGAAAGTTAAAACGAAGAGAGGTACAGAAAAGCGTGCTATCCTTCTCAGCGCAACTACTACCCCGCTCTTCTTGTCAATTTCAGTGCCTTTGCCATGAGCGGTGGACTGACGATGCTACGAGTATACGGTCTTGCTGAAAAATTGCATAGCGTTCAGTTTCATTCTGTGAGTTCGACAGCTTAACTAAATGTTGTAATTTCGCCTTACGCGACTTGTTTAAAATCAGGAGTCAAACTGACACAAAGATTTTCACCTTCCATTTCTCTTTAATGGAGGCACGCAGAGGCACGACGTAGAGAGAGCGTCAGATAACCGCGACGTAGGTTTGGGGAGTCGGGTCGGGCACTAAGAGTACAGTTTATTTTTACAGAACTGTACATTAATTATCGCAACAGGTTTAAACAGTTCGCTTTACATTTGATTCTGTCTCTCTCTGTCTGTTGTCTGTCTGTGTCTGTCTGTCTGTCTGGTCTGTCTGTCTGTCTGTCTGTCTGTCTCTCTCTCTCTCTGTCTGTCTGTCTGTCTCTCTCTCTCTCTCTCTCTCTCTCTCTTCTCTCTCTCTCTCTATCTCTCTTTTTTTTGTCGTTGGAATTTGAATCTAAACATATCTTTGAACATAAAACATAATTGTCAGAACGATTTCGAGTGAACAGACTTCGGCGTGTACGAACACAGATAACCCTGTGGGCTGCTGTCACATTTCTATACAATGAGAAAATAACAAAGTGTTGTTGACTTTTCATGCAAGGAGGTCGATCCTTGCAATTTTGCATATTATGTTTTGTTCTCGTATGTTAGCT
>NC_090253.1:62199028-62216970 GCF_037325665.1 Littorina saxatilis | reverse complement strand
GGAGGGAAATTTAAGCTCTATATATCGATGCAAACTGCACAAGCCCACCATCAAAATCAACACTGCATTCCGGGACGACTCCCCCTACTAAAGAAAAGACAATCTTGGCCGTCCTTCACCATCAGCAACAATTATCCTATCCGTCAGCTAGTTGTAAAAAAAAAAAAATTAAAACAATGAAAAAAACAATATACTACCACCAAGGAGACAAACAAAAGAATAGAAAAAAAAACACGGAAAAAAATGATGCCAACTGCACCCGGTGTTCCCAGGCGGTCACCCATCCAAGTACTAACCGGGCCCGACGTTGCTTAACTTCGGTGATCGGACGAGAACCGGTGCTTTCAACGTGGTATGGCCGTTGGCGAGAGAGGAGTGAAAATTAAGCTCTATATATCAATGCAAAGTGCACAACCATGCACACTGACTGATATCGAAAGTAAGACGTTTCTCTCTCTCTCTCTCTCTCTCTCTCTCTCTCTCTCTCTCTCTCTCTCCACAATAAAAGGCATATTTACTCACTACACAATCATCATAAACCTTTGTTTCAAAGCTTTGGGTGTGTGCTCATGACTTTTGAATTGGATTATTACTCCTCGTTGTGAGGAGAGGGCCGAGCCTGGAGGTACTGCAATACCAGGACAACCCGTGGCGAAGGCGGAGCAAGCCCCTGACACTTCACCTGAGTTCAAAAATCAGTTTAATATCGAAGCCCCCTTGTCGGGAGCGTATCAGATATTAAGCTGATAAGAACAGATACTACACTTTGATCTTAGCCAAAAGGCCGAGAAGCGATAACCCCTCCGGACTCAAAAATCAAGTGCCATGAAAGTTGCAGACACTTACAAACAGGGACGCTGCCCTTCCATACTTGACAAAGCTACATTTTCAACCCACCAATTGCACACCCATCCCCCCATTCCTTTATCCTGAAGGTCCATTTCGTCCCACTCAACGTTGTTATTTAAAAGTAAGCCACTATGCACTGCAAAAACACCCTTTCCTGCACAAAATGGTTCTTTTCACAGCTTGAACAACGTCAGGCCGACGTCAGGTAAGTCTCTCTCTCTCTGACCACAGTACATACAGAGGAGAGGTATGCTGTGTAAACACACTCGACACAGACACACAAACAAACAAATAACATTTGAGAAAAAAACATGATACTCACCTCTTCCATCCAATACGATGTCGCTCATCAAGCGTGATCATAATTATCTGCAAAATGTATCAACAGTTAGGAAATCAAATACATAATAAACAAAACAATGAAACATTGGAACAACAGAGAAAAAATACACCAAAAAGAACAAGAAAACTAAACAGAAAGACGGGAGGGAAAAAAATGATGCCAACTGCACCCGGTGTTCCCAGGCGGTCACCCATCCAAGTACTAACCGGGCCCGACGTTGCTTAACTTCGGTGATCGGACGAGAACCGGTGCTTTCAACGTGGTATGGCCGTTGGCGAAAGTGGAGGGAAATTTAAGCTCTATATATCGATGCAAACTGCACAAGCCCACCATCAAAATCAACACTGCATTCCGGGACGACTCCCCCTACTAAAGAAAAGACAATCTTGGCCGTCCTTCACCATCAGCAACAATTATCCTATCCGTCAGCTAGTTGTAAAAAAAAAAAAAAAAATTAAAACAATGAAAAAAACAATATACTACCACCAAGGAGACAAACAAAAGAAGAATAGAAAAAAAACACGGAAAAAAATGATGCCAACTGCACCCGGTGTTCCCAGGCGGTCACCCATCCAAGTACTAACCGGGCCCGACGTTGCTTAACTTCGGTGATCGGACGAGAACCGGTGCTTTCAACGTGGTATGGCCGTTGGCGAGAGAGGAGTGAAAATTAAGCTCTATATATCAATGCAAAGTGCACAACCATGCACACTGACTGATATCGAAAGTAAGACGTTTCTCTCTCTCTCTCTCTCTCTCTCTCTCTCTCTCTCTCTCTCTCTCCACAATAAAAGGCATATTTACTCACTACACAATCATCATAAACCTTTGTTTCAAAGCTTTGGGTGTGTGCTCATGACTTTTGAATTGGATTATTACTCCTCGTTGTGAGGAGAGGGCCGAGCCTGGAGGTACTGCAATACCAGGACAACCCGTGGCGAAGGCGGAGCAAGCCCCTGACACTTCACCTGAGTTCAAAAATCAGTTTAATATCGAAGCCCCCTTGTCGGGAGCGTATCAGATATTAAGCTGATAAGAACAGATACTACACTTTGATCTTAGCCAAAAGGCCGAGAAGCGATAACCCCTCCGGACTCAAAAATCAAGTGCCATGAAAGTTGCAGACACTTACAAACAGGGACGCTGCCCTTCCATACTTGACAAAGCTACATTTTCAACCCACCAATTGCACACCCATCCCCCCATTCCTTTATCCTGAAGGTCCATTTCGTCCCACTCAACGTTGTTATTTAAAAGTAAGCCACTATGCACTGCAAAAACACCCTTTCCTGCACAAAATGGTTCTTTTCACAGCTTGAACAACGTCAGGCCGACGTCAGGTAAGTCTCTCTCTCTCTGACCACAGTACATACAGAGGAGAGGTATGCTGTGTAAACACACTCGACACAGACACACAAACAAACAAATAACATTTGAGAAAAAAACATGATACTCACCTCTTCCATCCAATACGATGTCGCTCATCAAGCGTGATCATAATTATCTGCAAAATGTATCAACAGTTAGGAAATCAAATACATAATAAACAAAACAATGAAACATTGGAACAACAGAGAAAAAATACACCAAAAAGAACAAGAAAACTAAACAGAAAGACGGGAGGGAATAAAATGATGCCAACTGCACCCGGTGTTCCCAGGCGGTCACCCATCCAAGTACTAACCGGGCCCGACGTTGCTTAACTTCGGTGATCGGACGAGAACCGGTGCTTTCAACGTGGTATGGCCGTTGGCGAAAGTGGAGGGAAATTTAAGCTCTATATATCGATGCAAACTGCACAAGCCCACCATCAAAATCAACACTGCATTCCGGGACGACTCCCCCTACTAAAGAAAAGACAATCTTGGCCGTCCTTCACCATCAGCAACAATTATCCTATCCGTCAGCTAGTTGTAAAAAAAAAAAAATTAAAACAATGAAAAAAACAATATACTACCACCAAGGAGACAAACAAAAGAAGAATAGAAAAAAAACACGGAAAAAAATGATGCCAACTGCACCCGGTGTTCCCAGGCGGTCACCCATCCAAGTACTAACCGGGCCCGACGTTGCTTAACTTCGGTGATCGGACGAGAACCGGTGCTTTCAACGTGGTATGGCCGTTGGCGAGAGAGGAGTGAAAATTAAGCTCTATATATCAATGCAAAGTGCACAACCATGCACACTGACTGATATCGAAAGTAAGACGTTTCTCTCTCTCTCTCTCTCTCTCTCTCTCTCTCTCTCTCTCTCTCTCCACAATAAAAGGCATATTTACTCACTACACAATCATCATAAACCTTTGTTTCAAAGCTTTGGGTGTGTGCTCATGACTTTTGAATTGGATTATTACTCCTCGTTGTGAGGAGAGGGCCGAGCCTGGAGGTACTGCAATACCAGGACAACCCGTGGCGAAGGCGGAGCAAGCCCCTGACACTTCACCTGAGTTCAAAAATCAGTTTAATATCGAAGCCCCCTTGTCGGGAGCGTATCAGATATTAAGCTGATAAGAACAGATACTACACTTTGATCTTAGCCAAAAGGCCGAGAAGCGATAACCCCTCCGGACTCAAAAATCAAGTGCCATGAAAGTTGCAGACACTTACAAACAGGGACGCTGCCCTTCCATACTTGACAAAGCTACATTTTCAACCCACCAATTGCACACCCATCCCCCCATTCCTTTATCCTGAAGGTCCATTTCGTCCCACTCAACGTTGTTATTTAAAAGTAAGCCACTATGCACTGCAAAAACACCCTTTCCTGCACAAAATGGTTCTTTTCACAGCTTGAACAACGTCAGGCCGACGTCAGGTAAGTCTCTCTCTCTCTGACCACAGTACATACAGAGGAGAGGTATGCTGTGTAAACACACTCGACACAGACACACAAACAAACAAATAACATTTGAGAAAAAAACATGATACTCACCTCTTCCATCCAATACGATGTCGCTCATCAAGCGTGATCATAATTATCTGCAAAATGTATCAACAGTTAGGAAATCAAATACATAATAAACAAAACAATGAAACATTGGAACAACAGAGAAAAAATACACCAAAAAGAACAAGAAAACTAAACAGAAAGACGGGAGGGAAAAAAATGATGCCAACTGCACCCGGTGTTCCCAGGCGGTCACCCATCCAAGTACTAACCGGGCCCGACGTTGCTTAACTTCGGTGATCGGACGAGAACCGGTGCTTTCAACGTGGTATGGCCGTTGGCGAAAGTGGAGGGAAATTTAAGCTCTATATATCGATGCAAACTGCACAAGCCCACCATCAAAATCAACACTGCATTCCGGGACGACTCCCCCTACTAAAGAAAAGACAATCTTGGCCGTCCTTCACCATCAGCAACAATTATCCTATCCGTCAGCTAGTTGTAAAAAAAAAAAAAAAATTAAAACAATGAAAAAAACAATATACTACCACCAAGGAGACAAACAAAAGAAGAATAGAAAAAAAACACGGAAAAAAATGATGCCAACTGCACCCGGTGTTCCCAGGCGGTCACCCATCCAAGTACTAACCGGGCCCGACGTTGCTTAACTTCGGTGATCGGACGAGAACCGGTGCTTTCAACGTGGTATGGCCGTTGGCGAGAGAGGAGTGAAAATTAAGCTCTATATATCAATGCAAAGTGCACAACCATGCACACTGACTGATATCGAAAGTAAGACGTTTCTCTCTCTCTCTCTCTCTCTCTCTCTCTCTCTCTCTCTCTCTCTCCACAATAAAAGGCATATTTACTCACTACACAATCATCATAAACCTTTGTTTCAAAGCTTTGGGTGTGTGCTCATGACTTTTGAATTGGATTATTACTCCTCGTTGTGAGGAGAGGGCCGAGCCTGGAGGTACTGCAATACCAGGACAACCCGTGGCGAAGGCGGAGCAAGCCCCTGACACTTCACCTGAGTTCAAAAATCAGTTTAATATCGAAGCCCCCTTGTCGGGAGCGTATCAGATATTAAGCTGATAAGAACAGATACTACACTTTGATCTTAGCCAAAAGGCCGAGAAGCGATAACCCCTCCGGACTCAAAAATCAAGTGCCATGAAAGTTGCAGACACTTACAAACAGGGACGCTGCCCTTCCATACTTGACAAAGCTACATTTTCAACCCACCAATTGCACACCCATCCCCCCATTCCTTTATCCTGAAGGTCCATTTCGTCCCACTCAACGTTGTTATTTAAAAGTAAGCCACTATGCACTGCAAAAACACCCTTTCCTGCACAAAATGGTTCTTTTCACAGCTTGAACAACGTCAGGCCGACGTCAGGTAAGTCTCTCTCTCTCTGACCACAGTACATACAGAGGAGAGGTATGCTGTGTAAACACACTCGACACAGACACACAAACAAACAAATAACATTTGAGAAAAAAACATGATACTCACCTCTTCCATCCAATACGATGTCGCTCATCAAGCGTGATCATAATTATCTGCAAAATGTATCAACAGTTAGGAAATCAAATACATAATAAACAAAACAATGAAACATTGGAACAACAGAGAAAAAATACACCAAAAAGAACAAGAAAACTAAACAGAAAGACGGGAGGGAAAAAAATGATGCCAACTGCACCCGGTGTTCCCAGGCGGTCACCCATCCAAGTACTAACCGGGCCCGACGTTGCTTAACTTCGGTGATCGGACGAGAACCGGTGCTTTCAACGTGGTATGGCCGTTGGCGAAAGTGGAGGGAAATTTAAGCTCTATATATCGATGCAAACTGCACAAGCCCACCATCAAAATCAACACTGCATTCCGGGACGACTCCCCCTACTAAAGAAAAGACAATCTTGGCCGTCCTTCACCATCAGCAACAATTATCCTATCCGTCAGCTAGTTGTAAAAAAAAAAAAATTAAAACAATGAAAAAAACAATATACTACCACCAAGGAGACAAACAAAAGAAGAATAGAAAAAAAACACGGAAAAAAATGATGCCAACTGCACCCGGTGTTCCCAGGCGGTCACCCATCCAAGTACTAACCGGGCCCGACGTTGCTTAACTTCGGTGATCGGACGAGAACCGGTGCTTTCAACGTGGTATGGCCGTTGGCGAGAGAGGAGTGAAAATTAAGCTCTATATATCAATGCAAAGTGCACAACCATGCACACTGACTGATATCGAAAGTAAGACGTTTCTCTCTCTCTCTCTCTCTCTCTCTCTCTCTCTCTCTCTCTCTCTCCACAATAAAAGGCATATTTACTCACTACACAATCATCATAAACCTTTGTTTCAAAGCTTTGGGTGTGTGCTCATGACTTTTGAATTGGATTATTACTCCTCGTTGTGAGGAGAGGGCCGAGCCTGGAGGTACTGCAATACCAGGACAACCCGTGGCGAAGGCGGAGCAAGCCCCTGACACTTCACCTGAGTTCAAAAATCAGTTTAATATCGAAGCCCCCTTGTCGGGAGCGTATCAGATATTAAGCTGATAAGAACAGATACTACACTTTGATCTTAGCCAAAAGGCCGAGAAGCGATAACCCCTCCGGACTCAAAAATCAAGTGCCATGAAAGTTGCAGACACTTACAAACAGGGACGCTGCCCTTCCATACTTGACAAAGCTACATTTTCAACCCACCAATTGCACACCCATCCCCCCATTCCTTTATCCTGAAGGTCCATTTCGTCCCACTCAACGTTGTTATTTAAAAGTAAGCCACTATGCACTGCAAAAACACCCTTTCCTGCACAAAATGGTTCTTTTCACAGCTTGAACAACGTCAGGCCGACGTCAGGTAAGTCTCTCTCTCTCTGACCACAGTACATACAGAGGAGAGGTATGCTGTGTAAACACACTCGACACAGACACACAAACAAACAAATAACATTTGAGAAAAAAACATGATACTCACCTCTTCCATCCAATACGATGTCGCTCATCAAGCGTGATCATAATTATCTGCAAAATGTATCAACAGTTAGGAAATCAAATACATAATAAACAAAACAATGAAACATTGGAACAACAGAGAAAAAATACACCAAAAAGAACAAGAAAACTAAACAGAAAGACGGGAGGAAAAAAATGATGCCAACTGCACCCGGTGTTCCCAGGCGGTCACCCATCCAAGTACTAACCGGGCCCGACGTTGCTTAACTTCGGTGATCGGACGAGAACCGGTGCTTTCAACGTGGTATGGCCGTTGGCGAAAGTGGAGGGAAATTTAAGCTCTATATATCGATGCAAACTGCACAAGCCCACCATCAAAATCAACACTGCATTCCGGGACGACTCCCCCTACTAAAGAAAAGACAATCTTGGCCGTCCTTCACCATCAGCAACAATTATCCTATCCGTCAGCTAGTTGTAAAAAAAAAAAAATTAAAACAATGAAAAAAACAATATACTACCACCAAGGAGACAAACAAAAGAAGAATAGAAAAAAAACACGGAAAAAAATGATGCCAACTGCACCCGGTGTTCCCAGGCGGTCACCCATCCAAGTACTAACCGGGCCCGACGTTGCTTAACTTCGGTGATCGGACGAGAACCGGTGCTTTCAACGTGGTATGGCCGTTGGCGAGAGAGGAGTGAAAATTAAGCTCTATATATCAATGCAAAGTGCACAACCATGCACACTGACTGATATCGAAAGTAAGACGTTTCTCTCTCTCTCTCTCTCTCTCTCTCTCTCTCTCTCTCTCTCTCTCCACAATAAAAGGCATATTTACTCACTACACAATCATCATAAACCTTTGTTTCAAAGCTTTGGGTGTGTGCTCATGACTTTTGAATTGGATTATTACTCCTCGTTGTGAGGAGAGGGCCGAGCCTGGAGGTACTGCAATACCAGGACAACCCGTGGCGAAGGCGGAGCAAGCCCCTGACACTTCACCTGAGTTCAAAAATCAGTTTAATATCGAAGCCCCCTTGTCGGGAGCGTATCAGATATTAAGCTGATAAGAACAGATACTACACTTTGATCTTAGCCAAAAGGCCGAGAAGCGATAACCCCTCCGGACTCAAAAATCAAGTGCCATGAAAGTTGCAGACACTTACAAACAGGGACGCTGCCCTTCCATACTTGACAAAGCTACATTTTCAACCCACCAATTGCACACCCATCCCCCCATTCCTTTATCCTGAAGGTCCATTTCGTCCCACTCAACGTTGTTATTTAAAAGTAAGCCACTATGCACTGCAAAAACACCCTTTCCTGCACAAAATGGTTCTTTTCACAGCTTGAACAACGTCAGGCCGACGTCAGGTAAGTCTCTCTCTCTCTGACCACAGTACATACAGAGGAGAGGTATGCTGTGTAAACACACTCGACACAGACACACAAACAAACAAATAACATTTGAGAAAAAAACATGATACTCACCTCTTCCATCCAATACGATGTCGCTCATCAAGCGTGATCATAATTATCTGCAAAATGTATCAACAGTTAGGAAATCAAATACATAATAAACAAAACAATGAAACATTGGAACAACAGAGAAAAAATACACCAAAAAGAACAAGAAAACTAAACAGAAAGACGGGAGGAAAAAAATGATGCCAACTGCACCCGGTGTTCCCAGGCGGTCACCCATCCAAGTACTAACCGGGCCCGACGTTGCTTAACTTCGGTGATCGGACGAGAACCGGTGCTTTCAACGTGGTATGGCCGTTGGCGAAAGTGGAGGGAAATTTAAGCTCTATATATCGATGCAAACTGCACAAGCCCACCATCAAAATCAACACTGCATTCCGGGACGACTCCCCCTACTAAAGAAAAGACAATCTTGGCCGTCCTTCACCATCAGCAACAATTATCCTATCCGTCAGCTAGTTGTAAAAAAAAAAAAATTAAAACAATGAAAAAAACAATATACTACCACCAAGGAGACAAACAAAAGAAGAATAGAAAAAAAACACGGAAAAAAATGATGCCAACTGCACCCGGTGTTCCCAGGCGGTCACCCATCCAAGTACTAACCGGGCCCGACGTTGCTTAACTTCGGTGATCGGACGAGAACCGGTGCTTTCAACGTGGTATGGCCGTTGGCGAGAGAGGAGTGAAAATTAAGCTCTATATATCAATGCAAAGTGCACAACCATGCACACTGACTGATATCGAAAGTAAGACGTTTCTCTCTCTCTCTCTCTCTCTCTCTCTCTCTCTCTCTCTCTCTCTCTCCACAATAAAAGGCATATTTACTCACTACACAATCATCATAAACCTTTGTTTCAAAGCTTTGGGTGTGTGCTCATGACTTTTGAATTGGATTATTACTCCTCGTTGTGAGGAGAGGGCCGAGCCTGGAGGTACTGCAATACCAGGACAACCCGTGGCGAAGGCGGAGCAAGCCCCTGACACTTCACCTGAGTTCAAAAATCAGTTTAATATCGAAGCCCCCTTGTCGGGAGCGTATCAGATATTAAGCTGATAAGAACAGATACTACACTTTGATCTTAGCCAAAAGGCCGAGAAGCGATAACCCCTCCGGACTCAAAAATCAAGTGCCATGAAAGTTGCAGACACTTACAAACAGGGACGCTGCCCTTCCATACTTGACAAAGCTACATTTTCAACCCACCAATTGCACACCCATCCCCCCATTCCTTTATCCTGAAGGTCCATTTCGTCCCACTCAACGTTGTTATTTAAAAGTAAGCCACTATGCACTGCAAAAACACCCTTTCCTGCACAAAATGGTTCTTTTCACAGCTTGAACAACGTCAGGCCGACGTCAGGTAAGTCTCTCTCTCTCTGACCACAGTACATACAGAGGAGAGGTATGCTGTGTAAACACACTCGACACAGACACACAAACAAACAAATAACATTTGAGAAAAAAACATGATACTCACCTCTTCCATCCAATACGATGTCGCTCATCAAGCGTGATCATAATTATCTGCAAAATGTATCAACAGTTAGGAAATCAAATACATAATAAACAAAACAATGAAACATTGGAACAACAGAGAAAAAATACACCAAAAAGAACAAGAAAACTAAACAGAAAGACGGGAGGAAAAAAAATGATGCCAACTGCACCCGGTGTTCCCAGGCGGTCACCCATCCAAGTACTAACCGGGCCCGACGTTGCTTAACTTCGGTGATCGGACGAGAACCGGTGCTTTCAACGTGGTATGGCCGTTGGCGAAAGTGGAGGGAAATTTAAGCTCTATATATCGATGCAAACTGCACAAGCCCACCATCAAAATCAACACTGCATTCCGGGACGACTCCCCCTACTAAAGAAAAGACAATCTTGGCCGTCCTTCACCATCAGCAACAATTATCCTATCCGTCAGCTAGTTGTAAAAAAAAAAAAAAAAATTAAAACAATGAAAAAAACAATATACTACCACCAAGGAGACAAACAAAAGAAGAATAGAAAAAAAACACGGAAAAAAATGATGCCAACTGCACCCGGTGTTCCCAGGCGGTCACCCATCCAAGTACTAACCGGGCCCGACGTTGCTTAACTTCGGTGATCGGACGAGAACCGGTGCTTTCAACGTGGTATGGCCGTTGGCGAGAGAGGAGTGAAAATTAAGCTCTATATATCAATGCAAAGTGCACAACCATGCACACTGACTGATATCGAAAGTAAGACGTTTCTCTCTCTCTCTCTCTCTCTCTCTCTCTCTCTCTCTCTCTCTCTCCACAATAAAAGGCATATTTACTCACTACACAATCATCATAAACCTTTGTTTCAAAGCTTTGGGTGTGTGCTCATGACTTTTGAATTGGATTATTACTCCTCGTTGTGAGGAGAGGGCCGAGCCTGGAGGTACTGCAATACCAGGACAACCCGTGGCGAAGGCGGAGCAAGCCCCTGACACTTCACCTGAGTTCAAAAATCAGTTTAATATCGAAGCCCCCTTGTCGGGAGCGTATCAGATATTAAGCTGATAAGAACAGATACTACACTTTGATCTTAGCCAAAAGGCCGAGAAGCGATAACCCCTCCGGACTCAAAAATCAAGTGCCATGAAAGTTGCAGACACTTACAAACAGGGACGCTGCCCTTCCATACTTGACAAAGCTACATTTTCAACCCACCAATTGCACACCCATCCCCCCATTCCTTTATCCTGAAGGTCCATTTCGTCCCACTCAACGTTGTTATTTAAAAGTAAGCCACTATGCACTGCAAAAACACCCTTTCCTGCACAAAATGGTTCTTTTCACAGCTTGAACAACGTCAGGCCGACGTCAGGTAAGTCTCTCTCTCTCTGACCACAGTACATACAGAGGAGAGGTATGCTGTGTAAACACACTCGACACAGACACACAAACAAACAAATAACATTTGAGAAAAAAACATGATACTCACCTCTTCCATCCAATACGATGTCGCTCATCAAGCGTGATCATAATTATCTGCAAAATGTATCAACAGTTAGGAAATCAAATACATAATAAACAAAACAATGAAACATTGGAACAACAGAGAAAAAATACACCAAAAAGAACAAGAAAACTAAACAGAAAGACGGGAGGGAAAAAAATGATGCCAACTGCACCCGGTGTTCCCAGGCGGTCACCCATCCAAGTACTAACCGGGCCCGACGTTGCTTAACTTCGGTGATCGGACGAGAACCGGTGCTTTCAACGTGGTATGGCCGTTGGCGAAAGTGGAGGGAAATTTAAGCTCTATATATCGATGCAAACTGCACAAGCCCACCATCAAAATCAACACTGCATTCCGGGACGACTCCCCCTACTAAAGAAAAGACAATCTTGGCCGTCCTTCACCATCAGCAACAATTATCCTATCCGTCAGCTAGTTGTAAAAAAAAAAAAAAAAATCAAAACAATGAAAAAAACAATATACTACCACCAAGGAGACAAACAAAAGAAGAATAGAAAAAAAACACGGAAAAAAATGATGCCAACTGCACCCGGTGTTCCCAGGCGGTCACCCATCCAAGTACTAACCGGGCCCGACGTTGCTTAACTTCGGTGATCGGACGAGAACCGGTGCTTTCAACGTGGTATGGCCGTTGGCGAGAGAGGAGTGAAAATTAAGCTCTATATATCAATGCAAAGTGCACAACCATGCACACTGACTGATATCGAAAGTAAGACGTTTCTCTCTCTCTCTCTCTCTCTCTCTCTCTCTCTCTCTCTCTCTCTCCACAATAAAAGGCATATTTACTCACTACACAATCATCATAAACCTTTGTTTCAAAGCTTTGGGTGTGTGCTCATGACTTTTGAATTGGATTATTACTCCTCGTTGTGAGGAGAGGGCCGAGCCTGGAGGTACTGCAATACCAGGACAACCCGTGGCGAAGGCGGAGCAAGCCCCTGACACTTCACCTGAGTTCAAAAATCAGTTTAATATCGAAGCCCCCTTGTCGGGAGCGTATCAGATATTAAGCTGATAAGAACAGATACTACACTTTGATCTTAGCCAAAAGGCCGAGAAGCGATAACCCCTCCGGACTCAAAAATCAAGTGCCATGAAAGTTGCAGACACTTACAAACAGGGACGCTGCCCTTCCATACTTGACAAAGCTACATTTTCAACCCACCAATTGCACACCCATCCCCCCATTCCTTTATCCTGAAGGTCCATTTCGTCCCACTCAACGTTGTTATTTAAAAGTAAGCCACTATGCACTGCAAAAACACCCTTTCCTGCACAAAATGGTTCTTTTCACAGCTTGAACAACGTCAGGCCGACGTCAGGTAAGTCTCTCTCTCTCTGACCACAGTACATACAGAGGAGAGGTATGCTGTGTAAACACACTCGACACAGACACACAAACAAACAAATAACATTTGAGAAAAAAACATGATACTCACCTCTTCCATCCAATACGATGTCGCTCATCAAGCGTGATCATAATTATCTGCAAAATGTATCAACAGTTAGGAAATCAAATACATAATAAACAAAACAATGAAACATTGGAACAACAGAGAAAAAATACACCAAAAAGAACAAGAAAACTAAACAGAAAGACGGGAGGGAAAAAAATGATGCCAACTGCACCCGGTGTTCCCAGGCGGTCACCCATCCAAGTACTAACCGGGCCCGACGTTGCTTAACTTCGGTGATCGGACGAGAACCGGTGCTTTCAACGTGGTATGGCCGTTGGCGAAAGTGGAGGGAAATTTAAGCTCTATATATCGATGCAAACTGCACAAGCCCACCATCAAAATCAACACTGCATTCCGGGACGACTCCCCCTACTAAAGAAAAGACAATCTTGGCCGTCCTTCACCATCAGCAACAATTATCCTATCCGTCAGCTAGTTGTAAAAAAAAAAAAAAAAATTAAAACAATGAAAAAAACAATATACTACCACCAAGGAGACAAACAAAAGAAGAATAGAAAAAAAACACGGAAAAAAATGATGCCAACTGCACCCGGTGTTCCCAGGCGGTCACCCATCCAAGTACTAACCGGGCCCGACGTTGCTTAACTTCGGTGATCGGACGAGAACCGGTGCTTTCAACGTGGTATGGCCGTTGGCGAGAGAGGAGTGAAAATTAAGCTCTATATATCAATGCAAAGTGCACAACCATGCACACTGACTGATATCGAAAGTAAGACGTTTCTCTCTCTCTCTCTCTCTCTCTCTCTCTCTCTCTCTCTCTCTCTCTCACAATAAAAGGCATATTTACTCACTACACAATCATCATAAACCTTTGTTTCAAAGCTTTGGGTGTGTGCTCATGACTTTTGAATTGGATTATTACTCCTCGTTGTGAGGAGAGGGCCGAGCCTGGAGGTACTGCAATACCAGGACAACCCGTGGCGAAGGCGGAGCAAGCCCCTGACACTTCACCTGAGTTCAAAAATCAGTTTAATATCGAAGCCCCCTTGTCGGGAGCGTATCAGATATTAAGCTGATAAGAACAGATACTACACTTTGATCTTAGCCAAAAGGCCGAGAAGCGATAACCCCTCCGGACTCAAAAATCAAGTGCCATGAAAGTTGCAGACACTTACAAACAGGGACGCTGCCCTTCCATACTTGACAAAGCTACATTTTCAACCCACCAATTGCACACCCATCCCCCCATTCCTTTATCCTGAAGGTCCATTTCGTCCCACTCAACGTTGTTATTTAAAAGTAAGCCACTATGCACTGCAAAAACACCCTTTCCTGCACAAAATGGTTCTTTTCACAGCTTGAACAACGTCAGGCCGACGTCAGGTAAGTCTCTCTCTCTCTGACCACAGTACATACAGAGGAGAGGTATGCTGTGTAAACACACTCGACACAGACACACAAACAAACAAATAACATTTGAGAAAAAAACATGATACTCACCTCTTCCATCCAATACGATGTCGCTCATCAAGCGTGATCATAATTATCTGCAAAATGTATCAACAGTTAGGAAATCAAATACATAATAAACAAAACAATGAAACATTGGAACAACAGAGAAAAAATACACCAAAAAGAACAAGAAAACTAAACAGAAAGACGGGAGGGAAAAAAATGATGCCAACTGCACCCGGTGTTCCCAGGCGGTCACCCATCCAAGTACTAACCGGGCCCGACGTTGCTTAACTTCGGTGATCGGACGAGAACCGGTGCTTTCAACGTGGTATGGCCGTTGGCGAAAGTGGAGGGAAATTTAAGCTCTATATATCGATGCAAACTGCACAAGCCCACCATCAAAATCAACACTGCATTCCGGGACGACTCCCCCTACTAAAGAAAAGACAATCTTGGCCGTCCTTCACCATCAGCAACAATTATCCTATCCGTCAGCTAGTTGTAAAAAAAAAAAAATTAAAACAATGAAAAAAACAATATACTACCACCAAGGAGACAAACAAAAGAAGAATAGAAAAAAAACACGGAAAAAAATGATGCCAACTGCACCCGGTGTTCCCAGGCGGTCACCCATCCAAGTACTAACCGGGCCCGACGTTGCTTAACTTCGGTGATCGGACGAGAACCGGTGCTTTCAACGTGGTATGGCCGTTGGCGAGAGAGGAGTGAAAATTAAGCTCTATATATCAATGCAAAGTGCACAACCATGCACACTGACTGATATCGAAAGTAAGACGTTTCTCTCTCTCTCTCTCTCTCTCTCTCTCTCTCTCTCTCTCTCTCTCTCCACAATAAAAGGCATATTTACTCACTACACAATCATCATAAACCTTTGTTTCAAAGCTTTGGGTGTGTGCTCATGACTTTTGAATTGGATTATTACTCCTCGTTGTGAGGAGAGGGCCGAGCCTGGAGGTACTGCAATACCAGGACAACCCGTGGCGAAGGCGGAGCAAGCCCCTGACACTTCACCTGAGTTCAAAAATCAGTTTAATATCGAAGCCCCCTTGTCGGGAGCGTATCAGATATTAAGCTGATAAGAACAGATACTACACTTTGATCTTAGCCAAAAGGCCGAGAAGCGATAACCCCTCCGGACTCAAAAATCAAGTGCCATGAAAGTTGCAGACACTTACAAACAGGGACGCTGCCCTTCCATACTTGACAAAGCTACATTTTCAACCCACCAATTGCACACCCATCCCCCCATTCCTTTATCCTGAAGGTCCATTTCGTCCCACTCAACGTTGTTATTTAAAAGTAAGCCACTATGCACTGCAAAAACACCCTTTCCTGCACAAAATGGTTCTTTTCACAGCTTGAACAACGTCAGGCCGACGTCAGGTAAGTCTCTCTCTCTCTGACCACAGTACATACAGAGGAGAGGTATGCTGTGTAAACACACTCGACACAGACACACAAACAAACAAATAACATTTGAGAAAAAAACATGATACTCACCTCTTCCATCCAATACGATGTCGCTCATCAAGCGTGATCATAATTATCTGCAAAATGTATCAACAGTTAGGAAATCAAATACATAATAAACAAAACAATGAAACATTGGAACAACAGAGAAAAAATACACCAAAAAGAACAAGAAAACTAAACAGAAAGACGGGAGGAAAAAAAATGATGCCAACTGCACCCGGTGTTCCCAGGCGGTCACCCATCCAAGTACTAACCGGGCCCGACGTTGCTTAACTTCGGTGATCGGACGAGAACCGGTGCTTTCAACGTGGTATGGCCGTTGGCGAAAGTGGAGGGAAATTTAAGCTCTATATATCGATGCAAACTGCACAAGCCCACCATCAAAATCAACACTGCATTCCGGGACGACTCCCCCTACTAAAGAAAAGACAATCTTGGCCGTCCTTCACCATCAGCAACAATTATCCTATCCGTCAGCTAGTTGTAAAAAAAAAAAAAAAAATTAAAACAATGAAAAAAACAATATACTACCACCAAGGAGACAAACAAAAGAAGAATAGAAAAAAAACACGGAAAAAAATGATGCCAACTGCACCCGGTGTTCCCAGGCGGTCACCCATCCAAGTACTAACCGGGCCCGACGTTGCTTAACTTCGGTGATCGGACGAGAACCGGTGCTTTCAACGTGGTATGGCCGTTGGCGAGAGAGGAGTGAAAATTAAGCTCTATATATCAATGCAAAGTGCACAACCATGCACACTGACTGATA
Source organism: Littorina saxatilis (assembly GCF_037325665.1). Classification (NCBI taxonomy): domain Eukaryota; kingdom Metazoa; phylum Mollusca; class Gastropoda; order Littorinimorpha; family Littorinidae; genus Littorina; species Littorina saxatilis. Next base: position 62,200,295 of record NC_090253.1, on the reverse strand, counting down.
TCGAAAGTAAGACGTTTCTCTCTCTCTCTCTCTCTCTCTCTCTCTCTCTCTCTCTCTCTCTCCACAATAAAAGGCATATTTACTCACTACACAATCATCATAAACCTTTGTTTCAAAGCTTTGGGTGTGTGCTCATGACTTTTGAATTGGATTATTACTCCTCGTTGTGAGGAGAGGGCCGAGCCTGGAGGTACTGCAATACCAGGACAACCCGTGGCGAAGGCGGAGCAAGCCCCTGACACTTCACCTGAGTTCAAAAATCAGTTTAATATCGAAGCCCCCTTGTCGGGAGCGTATCAGATATTAAGCTGATAAGAACAGATACTACACTTTGATCTTAGCCAAAAGGCCGAGAAGCGATAACCCCTCCGGACTCAAAAATCAAGTGCCATGAAAGTTGCAGACACTTACAAACAGGGACGCTGCCCTTCCATACTTGACAAAGCTACATTTTCAACCCACCAATTGCACACCCATCCCCCCATTCCTTTATCCTGAAGGTCCATTTCGTCCCACTCAACGTTGTTATTTAAAAGTAAGCCACTATGCACTGCAAAAACACCCTTTCCTGCACAAAATGGTTCTTTTCACAGCTTGAACAACGTCAGGCCGACGTCAGGTAAGTCTCTCTCTCTCTGACCACAGTACATACAGAGGAGAGGTATGCTGTGTAAACACACTCGACACAGACACACAAACAAACAAATAACATTTGAGAAAAAAACATGATACTCACCTCTTCCATCCAATACGATGTCGCTCATCAAGCGTGATCATAATTATCTGCAAAATGTATCAACAGTTAGGAAATCAAATACATAATAAACAAAACAATGAAACATTGGAACAACAGAGAAAAAATACACCAAAAAGAACAAGAAAACTAAACAGAAAGACGGGAGGAAAAAAAATGATGCCAACTGCACCCGGTGTTCCCAGGCGGTCACCCATCCAAGTACTAACCGGGCCCGACGTTGCTTAACTTCGGTGATCGGACGAGAACCGGTGCTTTCAACGTGGTATGGCCGTTGGCGAAAGTGGAGGGAAATTTAAGCTCTATATATCGATGCAAACTGCACAAGCCCACCATCAAAATCAACACTGCATTCCGGGACGACTCCCCCTACTAAAGAAAAGACAATCTTGGCCGTCCTTCACCATCAGCAACAATTATCCTATCCGTCAGCTAGTTGTAAAAAAAAAAAAAAAAAAATTAAAACAATGAAAAAAACAATATACTACCACCAAGGAGACAAACAAAAGAAGA
>NC_090253.1:62191528-62194028 GCF_037325665.1 Littorina saxatilis | reverse complement strand
GGCCGAGAAGCGATAACCCCTCCGGACTCAAAAATCAAGTGCCATGAAAGTTGCAGACACTTACAAACAGGGACGCTGCCCTTCCATACTTGACAAAGCTACATTTTCAACCCACCAATTGCACACCCATCCCCCCATTCCTTTATCCTGAAGGTCCATTTCGTCCCACTCAACGTTGTTATTTAAAAGTAAGCCACTATGCACTGCAAAAACACCCTTTCCTGCACAAAATGGTTCTTTTCACAGCTTGAACAACGTCAGGCCGACGTCAGGTAAGTCTCTCTCTCTCTGACCACAGTACATACAGAGGAGAGGTATGCTGTGTAAACACACTCGACACAGACACACAAACAAACAAATAACATTTGAGAAAAAAACATGATACTCACCTCTTCCATCCAATACGATGTCGCTCATCAAGCGTGATCATAATTATCTGCAAAATGTATCAACAGTTAGGAAATCAAATACATAATAAACAAAACAATGAAACATTGGAACAACAGAGAAAAAATACACCAAAAAGAACAAGAAAACTAAACAGAAAGACGGGAGGAAAAAAAATGATGCCAACTGCACCCGGTGTTCCCAGGCGGTCACCCATCCAAGTACTAACCGGGCCCGACGTTGCTTAACTTCGGTGATCGGACGAGAACCGGTGCTTTCAACGTGGTATGGCCGTTGGCGAAAGTGGAGGGAAATTTAAGCTCTATATATCGATGCAAACTGCACAAGCCCACCATCAAAATCAACACTGCATTCCGGGACGACTCCCCCTACTAAAGAAAAGACAATCTTGGCCGTCCTTCACCATCAGCAACAATTATCCTATCCGTCAGCTAGTTGTACAAAAAAGAAAATAAAAATAAAACAATGAAAAAAACAATATACTACCACCAAGGAGACAAACAAAAGAAGAATAGAAAAAAAACACGGAAAAAAATGATGCCAACTGCACCCGGTGTTCCCAGGCGGTCACCCATCCAAGTACTAACCGGGCCCGACGTTGCTTAACTTCGGTGATCGGACGAGAACCGGTGCTTTCAACGTGGTATGGCCGTTGGCGAGAGAGGAGTGAAAATTAAGCTCTATATATCAATGCAAAGTGCACAACCATGCACACTGACTGATATCGAAAGTAAGACGTTTCTCTCTCTCTCTCTCTCTCTCTCTCTCTCTCTCTCTCTCTCTCTCCACAACAAAAGGCATATTTACTCACTACACAATCATCATAAACCTTTGTTTCAAAGCTTTGGGTGTGTGCTCATGACTTTTGAATTGGATTATTACTCCTCGTTGTGAGGAGAGGGCCGAGCCTGGAGGTACTGCAATACCAGGACAACCCGTGGCGAAGGCGGAGCAAGCCCCTGACACTTCACCTGAGTTCAAAAATCAGTTTAATATCGAAGCCCCCTTGTCGGGAGCGTATCAGATATTAAGCTGATAAGAACAGATACTACACTTTGATCTTAGCCAAAAGGCCGAGAAGCGATAACCCCTCCGGACTCAAAAATCAAGTGCCATGAAAGTTGCAGACACTTACAAACAGGGACGCTGCCCTTCCATACTTGACAAAGCTACATTTTCAACCCACCAATTGCACACCCATCCCCCCATTCCTTTATCCTGAAGGTCCATTTCGTCCCACTCAACGTTGTTATTTAAAAGTAAGCCACTATGCACTGCAAAAACACCCTTTCCTGCACAAAATGGTTCTTTTCACAGCTTGAACAACGTCAGGCCGACGTCAGGTAAGTCTCTCTCTCTCTGACCACAGTACATACAGAGGAGAGGTATGCTGTGTAAACACACTCGACACAGACACACAAACAAACAAATAACATTTGAGAAAAAAACATGATACTCACCTCTTCCATCCAATACGATGTCGCTCATCAAGCGTGATCATAATTATCTGCAAAATGTATCAACAGTTAGGAAATCAAATACATAATAAACAAAACAATGAAACATTGGAACAACAGAGAAAAAATACACCAAAAAGAACAAGAAAACTAAACAGAAAGACGGGAGGAAAAAAAATGATGCCAACTGCACCCGGTGTTCCCAGGCGGTCACCCATCCAAGTACTAACCGGGCCCGACGTTGCTTAACTTCGGTGATCGGACGAGAACCGGTGCTTTCAACGTGGTATGGCCGTTGGCGAAAGTGGAGGGAAATTTAAGCTCTATATATCGATGCAAACTGCACAAGCCCACCATCAAAATCAACACTGCATTCCGGGACGACTCCCCCTACTAAAGAAAAGACAATCTTGGCCGTCCTTCACCATCAGCAACAATTATCCTATCCGTCAGCTAGTTGTAAAAAAAAAAAAAAAAAAAATTAAAACAATGAAAAAAACAATATACTACCACCAAGGAGACAAACAAAAGAAGAATAGAAAAAAAACACGGAAAAAAATGATGCCAACTGCACCCGGTGTTCCCAGGCGGTCACCCATCCAAGTACTAACCGGGCCCGACGTTGCTTAACTTCG
>NC_090253.1:62161528-62189028 GCF_037325665.1 Littorina saxatilis | reverse complement strand
AGGAAAAAAATGATGCCAACTGCACCCGGTGTTCCCAGGCGGTCACCCATCCAAGTACTAACCGGGCCCGACGTTGCTTAACTTCGGTGATCGGACGAGAACCGGTGCTTTCAACGTGGTATGGCCGTTGGCGAAAGTGGAGGGAAATTTAAGCTCTATATATCGATGCAAACTGCACAAGCCCACCATCAAAATCAACACTGCATTCCGGGACGACTCCCCCTACTAAAGAAAAGACAATCTTGGCCGTCCTTCACCATCAGCAACAATTATCCTATCCGTCAGCTAGTTGTACAAAAAAGAAAATAAAAATAAAACAATGAAAAAAACAATATACTACCACCAAGGAGACAAACAAAAGAAGAATAGAAAAAAAAAACACGGAAAAAAATGATGCCAACTGCACCCGGTGTTCCCAGGCGGTCACCCATCCAAGTACTAACCGGGCCCGACGTTGCTTAACTTCGGTGATCGGACGAGAACCGGTGCTTTCAACGTGGTATGGCCGTTGGCGAGAGAGGAGTGAAAATTAAGCTCTATATATCAATGCAAAGTGCACAACCATGCACACTGACTGATATCGAAAGTAAGACGTTTCTCTCTCTCTCTCTCTCTCTCTCTCTCTCTCTCTCTCTCTCTCTCCACAATAAAAGGCATATTTACTCACTACACATCATAAACCTTTTTTTTCAAAGCTTTGGGTGTGTGCTCATGACTTTTGAATTGGATTATTACTCCTCGTTGTGAGGAGAGGGCCGAGCCTGGAGGTACTGCAATACCAGGACAACCCGTGGCGAAGGCGGAGCAAGCCCCTGACACTTCACCTGAGTTCAAAAATCAGTTTAATATCGAAGCCCCCTTGTCGGGAGCGTATCAGATATTAAGCTGATAAGAACAGATACTACACTTTGATCTTAGCCAAAAGGCCGAGAAGCGATAACCCCTCCGGACTCAAAAATCAAGTGCCATGAAAGTTGCAGACACTTACAAACAGGGACGCTGCCCTTCCATACTTGACAAAGCTACATTTTCAACCCACCAATTGCACACCCATCCCCCCATTCCTTTATCCTGAAGGTCCATTTCGTCCCACTCAACGTTGTTATTTAAAAGTAAGCCACTATGCACTGCAAAAACACCCTTTCCTGCACAAAATGGTTCTTTTCACAGCTTGAACAACGTCAGGCCGACGTCAGGTAAGTCTCTCTCTCTCTGACCACAGTACATACAGAGGAGAGGTATGCTGTGTAAACACACTCGACACAGACACACAAACAAACAAATAACATTTGAGAAAAAAACATGATACTCACCTCTTCCATCCAATACGATGTCGCTCATCAAGCGTGATCATAATTATCTGCAAAATGTATCAACAGTTAGGAAATCAAATACATAATAAACAAAACAATGAAACATTGGAACAACAGAGAAAAAATACACCAAAAAGAACAAGAAAACTAAACAGAAAGACGGGAGGGAAAAAAATGATGCCAACTGCACCCGGTGTTCCCAGGCGGTCACCCATCCAAGTACTAACCGGGCCCGACGTTGCTTAACTTCGGTGATCGGACGAGAACCGGTGCTTTCAACGTGGTATGGCCGTTGGCGAAAGTGGAGGGAAATTTAAGCTCTATATATCGATGCAAACTGCACAAGCCCACCATCAAAATCAACACTGCATTCCGGGACGACTCCCCCTACTAAAGAAAAGACAATCTTGGCCGTCCTTCACCATCAGCAACAATTATCCTATCCGTCAGCTAGTTGTAAAAAAAAAAAAAAAAATTAAAACAATGAAAAAAACAATATACTACCACCAAGGAGACAAACAAAAGAAGAATAGAAAAAAAACACGGAAAAAAATGATGCCAACTGCACCCGGTGTTCCCAGGCGGTCACCCATCCAAGTACTAACCGGGCCCGACGTTGCTTAACTTCGGTGATCGGACGAGAACCGGTGCTTTCAACGTGGTATGGCCGTTGGCGAGAGAGGAGTGAAAATTAAGCTCTATATATCAATGCAAAGTGCACAACCATGCACACTGACTGATATCGAAAGTAAGACGTTTCTCTCTCTCTCTCTCTCTCTCTCTCTCTCTCTCTCTCTCTCTCTCTCTCCACAATAAAAGGCATATTTACTCACTACACAATCATCATAAACCTTTGTTTCAAAGCTTTGGGTGTGTGCTCATGACTTTTGAATTGGATTATTACTCCTCGTTGTGAGGAGAGGGCCGAGCCTGGAGGTACTGCAATACCAGGACAACCCGTGGCGAAGGCGGAGCAAGCCCCTGACACTTCACCTGAGTTCAAAAATCAGTTTAATATCGAAGCCCCCTTGTCGGGAGCGTATCAGATATTAAGCTGATAAGAACAGATACTACACTTTGATCTTAGCCAAAAGGCCGAGAAGCGATAACCCCTCCGGACTCAAAAATCAAGTGCCATGAAAGTTGCAGACACTTACAAACAGGGACGCTGCCCTTCCATACTTGACAAAGCTACATTTTCAACCCACCAATTGCACACCCATCCCCCCATTCCTTTATCCTGAAGGTCCATTTCGTCCCACTCAACGTTGTTATTTAAAAGTAAGCCACTATGCACTGCAAAAACACCCTTTCCTGCACAAAATGGTTCTTTTCACAGCTTGAACAACGTCAGGCCGACGTCAGGTAAGTCTCTCTCTCTCTGACCACAGTACATACAGAGGAGAGGTATGCTGTGTAAACACACTCGACACAGACACACAAACAAACAAATAACATTTGAGAAAAAAACATGATACTCACCTCTTCCATCCAATACGATGTCGCTCATCAAGCGTGATCATAATTATCTGCAAAATGTATCAACAGTTAGGAAATCAAATACATAATAAACAAAACAATGAAACATTGGAACAACAGAGAAAAAATACACCAAAAAGAACAAGAAAACTAAACAGAAAGACGGGAGGAAAAAAAATGATGCCAACTGCACCCGGTGTTCCCAGGCGGTCACCCATCCAAGTACTAACCGGGCCCGACGTTGCTTAACTTCGGTGATCGGACGAGAACCGGTGCTTTCAACGTGGTATGGCCGTTGGCGAAAGTGGAGGGAAATTTAAGCTCTATATATCGATGCAAACTGCACAAGCCCACCATCAAAATCAACACTGCATTCCGGGACGACTCCCCCTACTAAAGAAAAGACAATCTTGGCCGTCCTTCACCATCAGCAACAATTATCCTATCCGTCAGCTAGTTGTACAAAAAATAAAATAAAAATAAAACAATGAAAAAAACAATATACTACCACCAAGGAGACAAACAAAAGAAGAATAGAAAAAAAACACGGAAAAAAATGATGCCAACTGCACCCGGTGTTCCCAGGCGGTCACCCATCCAAGTACTAACCGGGCCCGACGTTGCTTAACTTCGGTGATCGGACGAGAACCGGTGCTTTCAACGTGGTATGGCCGTTGGCGAGAGAGGAGTGAAAATTAAGCTCTATATATCAATGCAAAGTGCACAACCATGCACACTGACTGATATCGAAAGTAAGACGTTTCTCTCTCTCTCTCTCTCTCTCTCTCTCTCTCTCTCTCTCTCTCTCTCTCCACAATAAAAGGCATATTTACTCACTACACAATCATCATAAACCTTTGTTTCAAAGCTTTGGGTGTGTGCTCATGACTTTTGAATTGGATTATTACTCCTCGTTGTGAGGAGAGGGCCGAGCCTGGAGGTACTGCAATACCAGGACAACCCGTGGCGAAGGCGGAGCAAGCCCCTGACACTTCACCTGAGTTCAAAAATCAGTTTAATATCGAAGCCCCCTTGTCGGGAGCGTATCAGATATTAAGCTGATAAGAACAGATACTACACTTTGATCTTAGCCAAAAGGCCGAGAAGCGATAACCCCTCCGGACTCAAAAATCAAGTGCCATGAAAGTTGCAGACACTTACAAACAGGGACGCTGCCCTTCCATACTTGACAAAGCTACATTTTCAACCCACCAATTGCACACCCATCCCCCCATTCCTTTATCCTGAAGGTCCATTTCGTCCCACTCAACGTTGTTATTTAAAAGTAAGCCACTATGCACTGCAAAAACACCCTTTCCTGCACAAAATGGTTCTTTTCACAGCTTGAACAACGTCAGGCCGACGTCAGGTAAGTCTCTCTCTCTCTGACCACAGTACATACAGAGGAGAGGTATGCTGTGTAAACACACTCGACACAGACACACAAACAAACAAATAACATTTGAGAAAAAAACATGATACTCACCTCTTCCATCCAATACGATGTCGCTCATCAAGCGTGATCATAATTATCTGCAAAATGTATCAACAGTTAGGAAATCAAATACATAATAAACAAAACAATGAAACATTGGAACAACAGAGAAAAAATACACCAAAAAGAACAAGAAAACTAAACAGAAAGACGGGAGGAAAAAAATGATGCCAACTGCACCCGGTGTTCCCAGGCGGTCACCCATCCAAGTACTAACCGGGCCCGACGTTGCTTAACTTCGGTGATCGGACGAGAACCGGTGCTTTCAACGTGGTATGGCCGTTGGCGAAAGTGGAGGGAAATTTAAGCTCTATATATCGATGCAAACTGCACAAGCCCACCATCAAAATCAACACTGCATTCCGGGACGACTCCCCCTACTAAAGAAAAGACAATCTTGGCCGTCCTTCACCATCAGCAACAATTATCCTATCCGTCAGCTAGTTGTAAAAAAAAAAAAAAAAATTAAAACAATGAAAAAAACAATATACTACCACCAAGGAGACAAACAAAAGAAGAATAGAAAAAAAACACGGAAAAAAATGATGCCAACTGCACCCGGTGTTCCCAGGCGGTCACCCATCCAAGTACTAACCGGGCCCGACGTTGCTTAACTTCGGTGATCGGACGAGAACCGGTGCTTTCAACGTGGTATGGCCGTTGGCGAGAGAGGAGTGAAAATTAAGCTCTATATATCAATGCAAAGTGCACAACCATGCACACTGACTGATATCGAAAGTAAGACGTTTCTCTCTCTCTCTCTCTCTCTCTCTCTCTCTCTCTCTCTCTCTCTCTCTCCACAATAAAAGGCATATTTACTCACTACACAATCATCATAAACCTTTGTTTCAAAGCTTTGGGTGTGTGCTCATGACTTTTGAATTGGATTATTACTCCTCGTTGTGAGGAGAGGGCCGAGCCTGGAGGTACTGCAATACCAGGACAACCCGTGGCGAAGGCGGAGCAAGCCCCTGACACTTCACCTGAGTTCAAAAATCAGTTTAATATCGAAGCCCCCTTGTCGGGAGCGTATCAGATATTAAGCTGATAAGAACAGATACTACACTTTGATCTTAGCCAAAAGGCCGAGAAGCGATAACCCCTCCGGACTCAAAAATCAAGTGCCATGAAAGTTGCAGACACTTACAAACAGGGACGCTGCCCTTCCATACTTGACAAAGCTACATTTTCAACCCACCAATTGCACACCCATCCCCCCATTCCTTTATCCTGAAGGTCCATTTCGTCCCACTCAACGTTGTTATTTAAAAGTAAGCCACTATGCACTGCAAAAACACCCTTTCCTGCACAAAATGGTTCTTTTCACAGCTTGAACAACGTCAGGCCGACGTCAGGTAAGTCTCTCTCTCTCTGACCACAGTACATACAGAGGAGAGGTATGCTGTGTAAACACACTCGACACAGACACACAAACAAACAAATAACATTTGAGAAAAAAACATGATACTCACCTCTTCCATCCAATACGATGTCGCTCATCAAGCGTGATCATAATTATCTGCAAAATGTATCAACAGTTAGGAAATCAAATACATAATAAACAAAACAATGAAACATTGGAACAACAGAGAAAAAATACACCAAAAAGAACAAGAAAACTAAACAGAAAGACGGGAGGAAAAAAATGATGCCAACTGCACCCGGTGTTCCCAGGCGGTCACCCATCCAAGTACTAACCGGGCCCGACGTTGCTTAACTTCGGTGATCGGACGAGAACCGGTGCTTTCAACGTGGTATGGCCGTTGGCGAAAGTGGAGGGAAATTTAAGCTCTATATATCGATGCAAACTGCACAAGCCCACCATCAAAATCAACACTGCATTCCGGGACGACTCCCCCTACTAAAGAAAAGACAATCTTGGCCGTCCTTCACCATCAGCAACAATTATCCTATCCGTCAGCTAGTTGTAAAAAAAAAAAAATTAAAACAATGAAAAAAACAATATACTACCACCAAGGAGACAAACAAAAGAAGAATAGAAAAAAAACACGGAAAAAAATGATGCCAACTGCACCCGGTGTTCCCAGGCGGTCACCCATCCAAGTACTAACCGGGCCCGACGTTGCTTAACTTCGGTGATCGGACGAGAACCGGTGCTTTCAACGTGGTATGGCCGTTGGCGAGAGAGGAGTGAAAATTAAGCTCTATATATCAATGCAAAGTGCACAACCATGCACACTGACTGATATCGAAAGTAAGACGTTTCTCTCTCTCTCTCTCTCTCTCTCTCTCTCTCTCTCTCTCTCTCTCTCCACAATAAAAGGCATATTTACTCACTACACAATCATCATAAACCTTTGTTTCAAAGCTTTGGGTGTGTGCTCATGACTTTTGAATTGGATTATTACTCCTCGTTGTGAGGAGAGGGCCGAGCCTGGAGGTACTGCAATACCAGGACAACCCGTGGCGAAGGCGGAGCAAGCCCCTGACACTTCACCTGAGTTCAAAAATCAGTTTAATATCGAAGCCCCCTTGTCGGGAGCGTATCAGATATTAAGCTGATAAGAACAGATACTACACTTTGATCTTAGCCAAAAGGCCGAGAAGCGATAACCCCTCCGGACTCAAAAATCAAGTGCCATGAAAGTTGCAGACACTTACAAACAGGGACGCTGCCCTTCCATACTTGACAAAGCTACATTTTCAACCCACCAATTGCACACCCATCCCCCCATTCCTTTATCCTGAAGGTCCATTTCGTCCCACTCAACGTTGTTATTTAAAAGTAAGCCACTATGCACTGCAAAAACACCCTTTCCTGCACAAAATGGTTCTTTTCACAGCTTGAACAACGTCAGGCCGACGTCAGGTAAGTCTCTCTCTCTCTGACCACAGTACATACAGAGGAGAGGTATGCTGTGTAAACACACTCGACACAGACACACAAACAAACAAATAACATTTGAGAAAAAAACATGATACTCACCTCTTCCATCCAATACGATGTCGCTCATCAAGCGTGATCATAATTATCTGCAAAATGTATCAACAGTTAGGAAATCAAATACATAATAAACAAAACAATGAAACATTGGAACAACAGAGAAAAAATACACCAAAAAGAACAAGAAAACTAAACAGAAAGACGGGAGGAAAAAAAATGATGCCAACTGCACCCGGTGTTCCCAGGCGGTCACCCATCCAAGTACTAACCGGGCCCGACGTTGCTTAACTTCGGTGATCGGACGAGAACCGGTGCTTTCAACGTGGTATGGCCGTTGGCGAAAGTGGAGGGAAATTTAAGCTCTATATATCGATGCAAACTGCACAAGCCCACCATCAAAATCAACACTGCATTCCGGGACGACTCCCCCTACTAAAGAAAAGACAATCTTGGCCGTCCTTCACCATCAGCAACAATTATCCTATCCGTCAGCTAGTTGTAAAAAAAAAAAAAAAAATTAAAACAATGAAAAAAACAATATACTACCACCAAGGAGACAAACAAAAGAAGAATAGAAAAAAAACACGGAAAAAAATGATGCCAACTGCACCCGGTGTTCCCAGGCGGTCACCCATCCAAGTACTAACCGGGCCCGACGTTGCTTAACTTCGGTGATCGGACGAGAACCGGTGCTTTCAACGTGGTATGGCCGTTGGCGAGAGAGGAGTGAAAATTAAGCTCTATATATCAATGCAAAGTGCACAACCATGCACACTGACTGATATCGAAAGTAAGACGTTTCTCTCTCTCTCTCTCTCTCTCTCTCTCTCTCTCTCTCTCTCTCTCCACAATAAAAGGCATATTTACTCACTACACAATCATCATAAACCTTTGTTTCAAAGCTTTGGGTGTGTGCTCATGACTTTTGAATTGGATTATTACTCCTCGTTGTGAGGAGAGGGCCGAGCCTGGAGGTACTGCAATACCAGGACAACCCGTGGCGAAGGCGGAGCAAGCCCCTGACACTTCACCTGAGTTCAAAAATCAGTTTAATATCGAAGCCCCCTTGTCGGGAGCGTATCAGATATTAAGCTGATAAGAACAGATACTACACTTTGATCTTAGCCAAAAGGCCGAGAAGCGATAACCCCTCCGGACTCAAAAATCAAGTGCCATGAAAGTTGCAGACACTTACAAACAGGGACGCTGCCCTTCCATACTTGACAAAGCTACATTTTCAACCCACCAATTGCACACCCATCCCCCCATTCCTTTATCCTGAAGGTCCATTTCGTCCCACTCAACGTTGTTATTTAAAAGTAAGCCACTATGCACTGCAAAAACACCCTTTCCTGCACAAAATGGTTCTTTTCACAGCTTGAACAACGTCAGGCCGACGTCAGGTAAGTCTCTCTCTCTCTGACCACAGTACATACAGAGGAGAGGTATGCTGTGTAAACACACTCGACACAGACACACAAACAAACAAATAACATTTGAGAAAAAAACATGATACTCACCTCTTCCATCCAATACGATGTCGCTCATCAAGCGTGATCATAATTATCTGCAAAATGTATCAACAGTTAGGAAATCAAATACATAATAAACAAAACAATGAAACATTGGAACAACAGAGAAAAAATACACCAAAAAGAACAAGAAAACTAAACAGAAAGACGCCGGGAGGGAAAAAAATGATGCCAACTGCACCCGGTGTTCCCAGGCGGTCACCCATCCAAGTACTAACCGGGCCCGACGTTGCTTAACTTCGGTGATCGGACGAGAACCGGTGCTTTCAACGTGGTATGGCCGTTGGCGAAAGTGGAGGGAAATTTAAGCTCTATATATCGATGCAAACTGCACAAGCCCACCATCAAAATCAACACTGCATTCCGGGACGACTCCCCCTACTAAAGAAAAGACAATCTTGGCCGTCCTTCACCATCAGCAACAATTATCCTATCCGTCAGCTAGTTGTACAAAAAAGAAAATAAAAATAAAACAATGAAAAAAACAATATACTACCACCAAGGAGACAAACAAAAGAAGAATAGAAAAAAAAAACACGGAAAAAAATGATGCCAACTGCACCCGGTGTTCCCAGGCGGTCACCCATCCAAGTACTAACCGGGCCCGACGTTGCTTAACTTCGGTGATCGGACGAGAACCGGTGCTTTCAACGTGGTATGGCCGTTGGCGAGAGAGGAGTGAAAATTAAGCTCTATATATCAATGCAAAGTGCACAACCATGCACACTGACTGATATCGAAAGTAAGACGTTTCTCTCTCTCTCTCTCTCTCTCTCTCTCTCTCTCTCTCTCTCTCTCTCCACAATAAAAGGCATATTTACTCACTACACAATCATCATAAACCTTTGTTTCAAAGCTTTGGGTGTGTGCTCATGACTTTTGAATTGGATTATTACTCCTCGTTGTGAGGAGAGGGCCGAGCCTGGAGGTACTGCAATACCAGGACAACCCGTGGCGAAGGCGGAGCAAGCCCCTGACACTTCACCTGAGTTCAAAAATCAGTTTAATATCGAAGCCCCCTTGTCGGGAGCGTATCAGATATTAAGCTGATAAGAACAGATACTACACTTTGATCTTAGCCAAAAGGCCGAGAAGCGATAACCCCTCCGGACTCAAAAATCAAGTGCCATGAAAGTTGCAGACACTTACAAACAGGGACGCTGCCCTTCCATACTTGACAAAGCTACATTTTCAACCCACCAATTGCACACCCATCCCCCCATTCCTTTATCCTGAAGGTCCATTTCGTCCCACTCAACGTTGTTATTTAAAAGTAAGCCACTATGCACTGCAAAAACACCCTTTCCTGCACAAAATGGTTCTTTTCACAGCTTGAACAACGTCAGGCCGACGTCAGGTAAGTCTCTCTCTCTCTGACCACAGTACATACAGAGGAGAGGTATGCTGTGTAAACACACTCGACACAGACACACAAACAAACAAATAACATTTGAGAAAAAAACATGATACTCACCTCTTCCATCCAATACGATGTCGCTCATCAAGCGTGATCATAATTATCTGCAAAATGTATCAACAGTTAGGAAATCAAATACATAATAAACAAAACAATGAAACATTGGAACAACAGAGAAAAAATACACCAAAAAGAACAAGAAAACTAAACAGAAAGACGGGAGGAAAAAAAATGATGCCAACTGCACCCGGTGTTCCCAGGCGGTCACCCATCCAAGTACTAACCGGGCCCGACGTTGCTTAACTTCGGTGATCGGACGAGAACCGGTGCTTTCAACGTGGTATGGCCGTTGGCGAAAGTGGAGGGAAATTTAAGCTCTATATATCGATGCAAACTGCACAAGCCCACCATCAAAATCAACACTGCATTCCGGGACGACTCCCCCTACTAAAGAAAAGACAATCTTGGCCGTCCTTCACCATCAGCAACAATTATCCTATCCGTCAGCTAGTTGTAAAAAAAAAAAAAAAAATTAAAACAATGAAAAAAACAATATACTACCACCAAGGAGACAAACAAAAGAAGAATAGAAAAAAAACACGGAAAAAAATGATGCCAACTGCACCCGGTGTTCCCAGGCGGTCACCCATCCAAGTACTAACCGGGCCCGACGTTGCTTAACTTCGGTGATCGGACGAGAACCGGTGCTTTCAACGTGGTATGGCCGTTGGCGAGAGAGGAGTGAAAATTAAGCTCTATATATCAATGCAAAGTGCACAACCATGCACACTGACTGATATCGAAAGTAAGACGTTTCTCTCTCTCTCTCTCTCTCTCTCTCTCTCTCTCTCTCTCTCTCTCTCCACAATAAAAGGCATATTTACTCACTACACAATCATCATAAACCTTTGTTTCAAAGCTTTGGGTGTGTGCTCATGACTTTTGAATTGGATTATTACTCCTCGTTGTGAGGAGAGGGCCGAGCCTGGAGGTACTGCAATACCAGGACAACCCGTGGCGAAGGCGGAGCAAGCCCCTGACACTTCACCTGAGTTCAAAAATCAGTTTAATATCGAAGCCCCCTTGTCGGGAGCGTATCAGATATTAAGCTGATAAGAACAGATACTACACTTTGATCTTAGCCAAAAGGCCGAGAAGCGATAACCCCTCCGGACTCAAAAATCAAGTGCCATGAAAGTTGCAGACACTTACAAACAGGGACGCTGCCCTTCCATACTTGACAAAGCTACATTTTCAACCCACCAATTGCACACCCATCCCCCCATTCCTTTATCCTGAAGGTCCATTTCGTCCCACTCAACGTTGTTATTTAAAAGTAAGCCACTATGCACTGCAAAAACACCCTTTCCTGCACAAAATGGTTCTTTTCACAGCTTGAACAACGTCAGGCCGACGTCAGGTAAGTCTCTCTCTCTCTGACCACAGTACATACAGAGGAGAGGTATGCTGTGTAAACACACTCGACACAGACACACAAACAAACAAATAACATTTGAGAAAAAAACATGATACTCACCTCTTCCATCCAATACGATGTCGCTCATCAAGCGTGATCATAATTATCTGCAAAATGTATCAACAGTTAGGAAATCAAATACATAATAAACAAAACAATGAAACATTGGAACAACAGAGAAAAAATACACCAAAAAGAACAAGAAAACTAAACAGAAAGACGGGAGGGAAAAAAATGATGCCAACTGCACCCGGTGTTCCCAGGCGGTCACCCATCCAAGTACTAACCGGGCCCGACGTTGCTTAACTTCGGTGATCGGACGAGAACCGGTGCTTTCAACGTGGTATGGCCGTTGGCGAAAGTGGAGGGAAATTTAAGCTCTATATATCGATGCAAACTGCACAAGCCCACCATCAAAATCAACACTGCATTCCGGGACGACTCCCCCTACTAAAGAAAAGACAATCTTGGCCGTCCTTCACCATCAGCAACAATTATCCTATCCGTCAGCTAGTTGTAAAAAAAAAAAAAAAAATTAAAACAATGAAAAAAACAATATACTACCACCAAGGAGACAAACAAAAGAAGAATAGAAAAAAAACACGGAAAAAAATGATGCCAACTGCACCCGGTGTTCCCAGGCGGTCACCCATCCAAGTACTAACCGGGCCCGACGTTGCTTAACTTCGGTGATCGGACGAGAACCGGTGCTTTCAACGTGGTATGGCCGTTGGCGAGAGAGGAGTGAAAATTAAGCTCTATATATCAATGCAAAGTGCACAACCATGCACACTGACTGATATCGAAAGTAAGACGTTTCTCTCTCTCTCTCTCTCTCTCTCTCTCTCTCTCTCTCTCTCTCTCCACAATAAAAGGCATATTTACTCACTACACAATCATCATAAACCTTTGTTTCAAAGCTTTGGGTGTGTGCTCATGACTTTTGAATTGGATTATTACTCCTCGTTGTGAGGAGAGGGCCGAGCCTGGAGGTACTGCAATACCAGGACAACCCGTGGCGAAGGCGGAGCAAGCCCCTGACACTTCACCTGAGTTCAAAAATCAGTTTAATATCGAAGCCCCCTTGTCGGGAGCGTATCAGATATTAAGCTGATAAGAACAGATACTACACTTTGATCTTAGCCAAAAGGCCGAGAAGCGATAACCCCTCCGGACTCAAAAATCAAGTGCCATGAAAGTTGCAGACACTTACAAACAGGGACGCTGCCCTTCCATACTTGACAAAGCTACATTTTCAACCCACCAATTGCACACCCATCCCCCCATTCCTTTATCCTGAAGGTCCATTTCGTCCCACTCAACGTTGTTATTTAAAAGTAAGCCACTATGCACTGCAAAAACACCCTTTCCTGCACAAAATGGTTCTTTTCACAGCTTGAACAACGTCAGGCCGACGTCAGGTAAGTCTCTCTCTCTCTGACCACAGTACATACAGAGGAGAGGTATGCTGTGTAAACACACTCGACACAGACACACAAACAAACAAATAACATTTGAGAAAAAAACATGATACTCACCTCTTCCATCCAATACGATGTCGCTCATCAAGCGTGATCATAATTATCTGCAAAATGTATCAACAGTTAGGAAATCAAATACATAATAAACAAAACAATGAAACATTGGAACAACAGAGAAAAAATACACCAAAAAGAACAAGAAAACTAAACAGAAAGACGGGAGGGAAAAAAATGATGCCAACTGCACCCGGTGTTCCCAGGCGGTCACCCATCCAAGTACTAACCGGGCCCGACGTTGCTTAACTTCGGTGATCGGACGAGAACCGGTGCTTTCAACGTGGTATGGCCGTTGGCGAAAGTGGAGGGAAATTTAAGCTCTATATATCGATGCAAACTGCACAAGCCCACCATCAAAATCAACACTGCATTCCGGGACGACTCCCCCTACTAAAGAAAAGACAATCTTGGCCGTCCTTCACCATCAGCAACAATTATCCTATCCGTCAGCTAGTTGTAAAAAAAAAAAAAAAAATTAAAACAATGAAAAAAACAATATACTACCACCAAGGAGACAAACAAAAGAAGAATAGAAAAAAAACACGGAAAAAAATGATGCCAACTGCACCCGGTGTTCCCAGGCGGTCACCCATCCAAGTACTAACCGGGCCCGACGTTGCTTAACTTCGGTGATCGGACGAGAACCGGTGCTTTCAACGTGGTATGGCCGTTGGCGAGAGAGGAGTGAAAATTAAGCTCTATATATCAATGCAAAGTGCACAACCATGCACACTGACTGATATCGAAAGTAAGACGTTTCTCTCTCTCTCTCTCTCTCTCTCTCTCTCTCTCTCTCTCTCTCTCCACAATAAAAGGCATATTTACTCACTACACAATCATCATAAACCTTTGTTTCAAAGCTTTGGGTGTGTGCTCATGACTTTTGAATTGGATTATTACTCCTCGTTGTGAGGAGAGGGCCGAGCCTGGAGGTACTGCAATACCAGGACAACCCGTGGCGAAGGCGGAGCAAGCCCCTGACACTTCACCTGAGTTCAAAAATCAGTTTAATATCGAAGCCCCCTTGTCGGGAGCGTATCAGATATTAAGCTGATAAGAACAGATACTACACTTTGATCTTAGCCAAAAGGCCGAGAAGCGATAACCCCTCCGGACTCAAAAATCAAGTGCCATGAAAGTTGCAGACACTTACAAACAGGGACGCTGCCCTTCCATACTTGACAAAGCTACATTTTCAACCCACCAATTGCACACCCATCCCCCCATTCCTTTATCCTGAAGGTCCATTTCGTCCCACTCAACGTTGTTATTTAAAAGTAAGCCACTATGCACTGCAAAAACACCCTTTCCTGCACAAAATGGTTCTTTTCACAGCTTGAACAACGTCAGGCCGACGTCAGGTAAGTCTCTCTCTCTCTGACCACAGTACATACAGAGGAGAGGTATGCTGTGTAAACACACTCGACACAGACACACAAACAAACAAATAACATTTGAGAAAAAAACATGATACTCACCTCTTCCATCCAATACGATGTCGCTCATCAAGCGTGATCATAATTATCTGCAAAATGTATCAACAGTTAGGAAATCAAATACATAATAAACAAAACAATGAAACATTGGAACAACAGAGAAAAAATACACCAAAAAGAACAAGAAAACTAAACAGAAAGACGGGAGGAAAAAAAATGATGCCAACTGCACCCGGTGTTCCCAGGCGGTCACCCATCCAAGTACTAACCGGGCCCGACGTTGCTTAACTTCGGTGATCGGACGAGAACCGGTGCTTTCAACGTGGTATGGCCGTTGGCGAAAGTGGAGGGAAATTTAAGCTCTATATATCGATGCAAACTGCACAAGCCCACCATCAAAATCAACACTGCATTCCGGGACGACTCTTTTTTGGGTCATGGCCGGCGTACTGTGTGTACTGAGTCCGCCAACATACGCAACACAATATAGTGCCGGACGTATTATCGGCAAAAACACTTTTCTTCTTTTTGACCGGTCACCTTGTTGCCACATTCATAAAAAAAATATAAAAAATAAACCAAAATAGATGATCTGTTATCTGCAAACAGTCACTTTGCAAAATCAGGCATCGCTCATTAACTCATGACCTTAATATCACAAAACATGACCCCACAGAGCAGCCAATCGCCTTTATCTTTACATCATAACCTCACAAAGCAGCCAATCGCCTTTATCTTTATGTAATATATTAAACCGATTATATCTAACAACAAAATTGTCTCACCTCGCCCTGACAGCTGTACATTTAAGGTTGGGGGTTGTTATTATGTGACCACACACCAGCTATACCTTAAAATAAACGTTTGAGGGCTTAGGTAGTCAAATTCAAAACGGCTGTATTTTCAATTGGCATGGCCAGACTATAATTTTCATTGTGAAGTTCAGTTCTGCCTTTCGACCCTGAGTATGTCATGCGCTATTCCTAGACATACAGATTTCAAATTGAGCCGAGAGCTACAGAGTTCGTTTTCGGGTTAAAAAAATGACAATTCATACGAGCAAGGTGTTAGAATTTCTGTTTGAGTGTTCTATTTTTCAAATCTGAATACCGTGTGTTTGGTAAACAAAATCTTAAATGGAATCAGGCAGAGCGTTGTTAAGATATCAAATAACCAAAGGGAAGTAAGCGCTCTTTATGCATACGACATGTGTGTTGGAGTAAGCCAGAGTTATACCGAACCTTTCTCAATCCAACGGTCTTGATCTGCTTTTACGAACGGGTATCAATAAAAACTGAATAAATAATGACGCGTACGACTCGAAATCCTGACTCTTGACAGCATAGCTGTGCGAAGCAAACCGCTCGCTAATAAAAATTCATTTAATTTTTTGGCATAGCATCGGAGCAGTTTTCAGCAAACCATTGCAGGTGTTTCAAAATTACAGCACAACGAATGTTCTAAAAAGTAATCAGTATCTGTTTTACACATTCATTTATTTCACAAATCGTAATTACATGCATATGGGTGTTCCACCTTCATACTGTGGCCGTCGTTTAACAGATTTTCACACAACATTGTTTTGCAAAAGGTCATCAAAGCCGCGATCTCTGACAAGTTGGGAACGTAACAAGGGAGACAACAGCTGTACATCGCCCTTGACTGCAGTATATGTTTCGGCCAGTTGATTGCTCCCCATGGAGACCACTGTGTCAGATTTGTGTGGCTTCTTCTCCCGTGTATGTTCTCATTCTTATTACTTTTACTTAGTCAAGCTAAGGCGAGCAGTCAAGCTCAGGAGTTCTTCTTCTTCTTCTTGTCGTTCGCTGTTAGATCGTCAGTCCGGACTGCAGGGCGAAAAAGCTCAGGAGTTGAATCGTTGTGCGCACGTTCCTGTATGTGTGCCTGCGTGCATGTGAGTGTGTAAACTTCAAAATGCACAACTCTTAAAAGAACACTCCCTCTCGTGTGAACAGATTGGGTCACATCCTCAGATGTGTCCGAGATAAGACCATCCCCTAACATGGTCACATACCGACAATGGATAAGACCATCCCCTAACATGGTCACATACCGACAATGAACAGCCTGGGTGCTCTTTTCTGCACTGCAGGCATTTCTTGATGAATTAATTTTGTAAACGGATGTGCACATTTGTTCAGAAATTAATTCATCAACATTTCCAGCTCACCACATCAAGCAGTCAGGGTGCTCATATTTGGCATGTAACTAAGTTGGGGATGGTCTTGTCTTATGTAAAAGCTTGAACACATCTGAGACGCTGATCCGATCTGTTCACGCAGGAAGGAGTGTGCTTTTAACGTTTTTGTTTCACTTTCGTGGTCTCATATTTTGTGCAGTGCAAGGGCAAGATGATGAAAAGATGCAAAATTACAAAGACAATGATTTGCAGCCATCAACATCAGGTCTGTTTATTGGATTTGTTTTTCACTTACTTTATCAATCAAGAGAGTCTATGCAATGAGCTCTGTTAGGCAGTCAGGTTATGCCCACAGAAGAAAAGTGAGTTTTCAGTGTTTTTTTCCCCTGTTTTATTTTTTGAAGCGAGTGTTTTTTTAATTTCACATGCTCTTCATAGTCGCATAACATGTTTTGTGTATCATTGTTTATATTGCTCTTCAAATGTCAGAGTAACACCCGGGTTGAATTTTGGAAGAGAAAATATATATACCGAGCAACAAAAGAAACCCGAATTATCTGTAGACATAAGTTTACTTGACATTTCAAAAATTGCATAGCTAAAAAAGCTGACATTGAAACGAATCCAAATAAAGGTGAGATGTTCTTATAACACTCTACTTCGGTATGGAATCGTCCTTTCTTGTCCTGGGCAACCCAAAACCCGCCGAAAAGTCATTATGCGTATGGCCCCCGCTGGCGTTGATGACTGTCTGACATCGGCGCCTCGTCAAGTGGATGCTTTAGTTGATACCATTTTCCCGACCAGGACCAAGATTGCGCAAAAGCACAGGTCCGAAAGTTTGGTTGAAACAAATTATACACCATACCATCTCGTTTAGTCCACCCTGCGCATTGTGTTCAATGATGCAGCCATCAACATAACGCTCACCCCTTTTTCTCCACACTCTCGCAAGCTCATTAACATGATTGATGCACCAAGGGTCATCATATCAGGGAACACAATGTTTTGGTTATTGCCGCAAGTTCCAGTTGGGTGATTCTGGGCCAACTGCTGGCGCGCCACTTCATGTCTTCGAGGAAGGACATGTCCTCTAGCTGACCAGAAGTTTTGGAGGTCTCGCTCAGTCAGTCTTCATCGCGCTGTACTGTCTTGCCACTGATCGGACACTGGTGGTTCCCAATGATGTTCCTGGTAGTGTCAGTGGCTTTTGGGAATCGATCTCGAAGACGTTGTGGCAGGAACTTGCGATCTTGTCTTATTGAGGTAATGCGAATATTCCGCCGCGTTGCATAACTGCAGTGCTTCCAATGTCAACAAAACATTGCTGAAGGTGATAGACTGTTGACATGTGCACGTTTAAAGCACATGCCAGCGCTTCTGGATCATCCCCAGCTTTAAGTCGACCTGGCGTTTTGGTAGTGTCAATCTTGGCATGCTGACTGTTTCAAAAGTGAGACTGGCAGCAAGCGTGCCATGGTCTCTTTTGGATCCTAATGCATTAGTGAACACATCTCACACATCACATTTCTCTTGCTCGACTTGCACGTGCTGCGAGCGCGCATTATGTGTTTAATGTGAAACCTGCTTGTCTCGTGTGTTCAAACAGTCAAAGCATCGAAATAATCACACAACAGCTAAGTCAAACATGCCTTCATCATACTTTTGTGGTTTGATAACCCTAACTCTATAATTGTTCGAGATTTTTTCAATCAAACAATGCAGAATTTGTTCGGGTTTCTTTTGTTGCTCGGTATATATTACTTCTTTTTTTTTTTCTTTTTTTTTTGGGGGGGGGGGGGGGGGTGGGATATTTTGCAAACTATACTACGCATACAAAAATTATTATTCTGTCCAACACACAAAAACTTGCGAGCAGAGACCTGGCCTGCTGACACACCGATGAGGGACAAACTCTATGGACCCATGGAGAGCCTCCGGCGTACAGCAGCCTTCATCAGCGCCTCCGGAGTTGCTGTCTGAGCGAACGACGAAGAAGAATACAAAAATTATACATCCTTGTCTGTGTGCTGCTGGTAGTGAGTTATCTGTTTAGGTCAAAAACACATTGCAGGATTACAAAGGGAATGGCATTTTCACAACCATATTCATATGCATTGAACAGCTTGATTACACATCAAATAGTGTTTTTTACAATGGAAGGCTAATGAAAGTCTCCAAAAATCAAATTTACAAAATAAATGTCTCTTGTGTTAAAATGTACTAAAAACAATTAGGGTTTATTGGAATATGGCTGACTTTGTCATAAGCCACCAAAAATCTGCCTTTCTGGGCTTTTGGGGAAAATTGCTCCAGCATTATATACCGAGAGGCATAAATTCCGCAAACTGATCTTTAAAAAATCACAAAAAATCAACTCAGTGGTGAATGTTTTCAATGTTTGAATATTTTATTTATTGGTCATTTTAGTGTTTAAAATCCTTCGCTTTATTGATTTTTAATAGAACATCATGAAATGACAATTTTTCAAAAAAAGTGACTGAGTCCAAGCGCAATGATTTCGGAAAACGTTCAGTGTTCATCACGTTCAATGCTTTGGCCAGCTCTAAGCATCCCAATCGCTTGCTGTCTCTCTCCTTCATCAAGTCGTGGCATGATTGCGATATCTGATACACCCAAACAGCCAGTTGCATTTTATAGGGCCACACACTATCGTTTTTACGTTATTGTCTCCCGTTCAGCCCATTGTCTTTATTAGCACAGTGAGCTGTGGCTGGATCAGCAATACTGCAAAGCGCACTCTGACAGCGTGAAACATTTGCTCAGACACTCAAGATGTCAACTACAAATTACAGGTTCAATCTGATTTTCGTTTGAGAGCAAAATCGTTCAATGCACTATTTGCAGAATTTATGCCTTTCAGTATATATGACGAGATAAAGAAACAAATAAGCCTCATCCCTGCTGAGTGGGACATTGAGGTTTACCATGACATGCACACATTGTGCGGTTATAACTTTTATTATATTTTTGGTCACGTTTAATTACCCACAAGACTTTGCGTTTGTGAATTTTTTTTAATTTTTTAGGGTGTCTTTGTTCTGCGTTCCACTCTATAAACAC
This sequence comes from Littorina saxatilis, assembly GCF_037325665.1. Classification (NCBI taxonomy): domain Eukaryota; kingdom Metazoa; phylum Mollusca; class Gastropoda; order Littorinimorpha; family Littorinidae; genus Littorina; species Littorina saxatilis. The sequence continues at coordinate 62,169,191 of NC_090253.1, read as the reverse complement.
TATTTCATGTAAAAACCAATGTATATGGTGGAGAAATGAATGGCCTTTGTATCCCTGCAATTGGTTGTGACGTGAGGGGTCTGATCTTTTCGATCCGTACTTGACGAACATGTATATTTTTCGTTGGATGGGCAGTATAGAATTTGAAAACTAAACTATGATTCGCTAAGCTTGTACTTAGAAGGTTAACTCAATCTGAGTATATGATGAAGCCTACGCAGTAGGGTTTAATCGAATTGGGTTATTGTACGACACATTTTTAAGGCTCTTTAAAAAACAAAATCTCAGCTTCTGATTGCCCATGAGCCCGGCACCCACGTGGGTTGAAGGTAATATAGAGGTACTGATGTTAACAGCTACAAACTGCGAACAGGAATATAGATTTGAACAGAAGAATTATAATGTAAATAACTTGTTCAGTTTTTGTACTTCTGTTCCTTCCTTCTCTTTTGTGAGAGAGAAATTCAAGTTTTACGCCCTCACGGCAAAGCCATTAGGGGCATGTTCCCGGGTTTTAACCCGACTTTAGATGAAATACACAAGTGTATGCGTGTTTAGGTGGTATCAGCCATCTGCACTTATGGCAGAATGACCGAGGTCTTTTACGTGCCACTGTGGTGACACGGGGGTGGGAGATGGATACCCGTCTCTGGGTCTGCACATAAAGTTGACCTGTGTCCGTCCCGGTCCGGATTCGAACCAGCGACCTTTCGATCACAAGTCCAGTGCTCTACCACCTGAGCTACCCGGGCCCCCAACTCTTTTCAATCAATCAATCAATCAATCAATGAGGCTTATATCGCGCATATTCCGTGGGTACAGTTCTAGGCGCTCTGCAGTGATGCCGTGTGAGATGAAATTTTATACGGCCAGTAGATTGCAGCCATGTCGGCGCATATTTACCTTTCACGGCCTTATTCCAAGTCACACGGGTATGGTAGACAATTATTAACTGTGCCTAAGCAATTTTGCCAGGAAAGACCCTTTTGTCAATCGTGGGATCTTTAACGTGCACACCCAATGTAGTATACACGGGGGGTGGTTCGGACACCGAAGAGAGTCTGCACACAAAGTTGACTCTGTGAAATAAATTTCCGCCGAACTTGGGATCGAACTCGCGCTGACAGCGGCCAACTGAATACAAATCCAGCGCGCTACCAACTGAGCTATATCCCCGCCTGAATGAAGGTTGATTGTAGAAATGTTAAAATGTTAAAGACACACCCCTTCCAGTGTCAACACATCGGGTCACCGCCTTTCATGTGTTCAGGCTTTTACATGGGACAAGATCATCCCCTAACTTAGTCACATGCCAGACATCAACACCCTGGAATTGGTTGATGAATTAATTTCTTAAAAATCCATAGATTTGTTAACAAAATTCATTCATCAAAAATTTCCTCTAGTGCACTGAGAGCACCCAGGCTGTCCATTGTTGGTATGCGACCATGTTGTAGGATGGTCTTATCCATTGTTGGTATGCGACCATGTTGTAGGATGGTCTTATCCATTGTTGGTATACGACCATGTTGTAGGATGGTCTTATCTATTGTTGGTATGCGACCATGTTGTAGGATGGTCTTATCCATTGTTGGTATGCGACCATGTTGTAGGGTGGTCTTATCCATTGTCGGTATGCGACCATGTTGTAGGATGGTCTTATCCATTGTTGGTATGCGACCATGTTGTAGGATGGTCTTATCCATTGTTGGTATGCGACCATGTTGTAGGATGGTCTTATCCATTAGGATGGTCTTATCCATTAGGATGGTCTTATCCATTGTTGGTATGCAACCATGTTGTAGGATGGTCTTATCCATTGTAACAGCCGGGACACACCTGAAGAAGTGTGCCTTTAAGATGAGTTACTTTTCACCTGCTGACACGTTCAGCACACAACTTGAAAAGTTTGGTGTGAGATTTATTTGCAATTTCTCAGATACTGTTACAAGTTGGACCCTAATGCAGGCAATAATAATTTTATTTCTTTGGTTTTTTTTGTTCAGGATCTGGCGCTTGTGGTGCAAGGTGTCATGTGGATTCCAATAATCAACATGCTTGTCATAAAGGCAAGGACCCCTGTGTAGATTTCACAACTCAGTTCACATTGCTGTCATGTGGTTAAATGTAGAATGTTTGAGTGGTCAGCAAAACGTTACGTATGTATACATGTCTCGTGTTTGAGTGGTCAGCAAAACGTTACGTATGTATACATGTCTCGTGTTTGAATGTTAAATGTAGAATGTTTGAGTGGTCAGCAAAACGTTACGTATGTATACATGTCTCGTGTTTGAGTGGTCAGCAAAACGTTACGTATGTATACATGTCTCGTGTTTGAGTGGTCAGCAAAACGTTACGTATGTATACATGTCTCGTGTTTGAGTGGTCAGCAAAACGTTACGTATGTATACATGTCTCGTGTTTGAGTGGTCAGCAAGACGTTACGTATGTATACATGTCTCGTGTTTGAGTGGTCAGCAAGACGTTACGTATGTATACATGTCTCGTGTTTGAGTGGTCAGCAAAACGTTACGTATGTATACATGTCTCGTGTTTGAATGGTCAGCAAGACGTTACGTATGTATACACGTCTCGTGTTTGAGTGGTCAGCAAGACGTTACGTATGTATACATGTCTCGTGTTTGAGTGGTCAGCAAGACGTTACGTATGTATACATGTCTCGTGTTTGAGTGGTCAGCAAGACGTTACGTATGTATACATGTCTCGTGTTTGAGTGGTCAGCAAAACGTTACGTATGTATACATGTCTCGTGTTTGAGTGGTCAGCAAAACGTTACGTATGTATACATGTCTCGTGTTTGAATGGTCAGCAAAACGTTACGTATGTATACATGTCTCGTGTTTGAGTGGTAAGCAAAACGTTACGTATGTATACACGTCTCGTGTTTGAGTGGTCAGCAAAACGTTACGTATGTATACATGTCTCGTGTTTGAGTGGTCAGCAAAACGTTACGTATGTATACATGTCTCGTGTTTGAGTGGTCAGCAAAACGTTACGTATGTATACATGTCTCGTGTTTGAGTGGTCAGCAAAACGTTACGTATGTATACATGTCTCGTGTTTGAGTGGTCAGCAAAACGTTACGTATGTATACATGTCTCGTGTTTGAGTGGTCAGCAAAACGTTACGTATGTATACATGTCTCGTGTTTGAGTGGTCAGCAAAACGTTACGTATGTATACATGTCTCGTGTTTGAATGTTAACACTTGTGTGTTGTCACCAGAAATTGTGTGTGTGTAAGGCGTCCGCCCCGTGATCGGGAGGTCGTGGGTTCGAACCCCGGCCGGGTTATACCAAAGACTTTAAAATTGGCAATCTAGTGGCTGCTCCGCCTGGCGTCTGGCATTAGGGGGTTAGTGCTAGGATCTAGGACTGGTTTGTCCGGTGTCAGAATAATGTGACTGGGTGAGACATGAAGCCTGTGCTGCGACTTCTGTCTTGTGTGTGGCGCACGTTATATGTCAAAGCAGCACCGCCCTGATATGGCCCTTCATGGTCGGCTGGGCGTTAAGCAAACAAACAAACAAACAAACAAACAAACAAACAAACAAACAAACAAACAAACAAACAAAAAACAAACAAACAAACAAACCAAAAATTGTAACACATGTGATAAGCAGAGTGTGGGTGGTCAGCAGAAAGTGACACATGTGGTCTTGGAGAGGTTTTGCGAATGTATCGTGACATTTCTGGTGGGAAATGAAAGTCTTCACAAATATGTGTGTCTTGTGTTTCAATGTGAGAAACGTGTGTTGGACCTCAGATGTGTCCCGGCTTTTACACGGCATAAGACATGGTTGCATGCCAAACATAATGTCATCACGCACAAAGGGGTTTTAAACGGCGCAGATGTAATTGTCTGTGCGCTTGTCACGTTGTTGTGATTGTTGTTGTTGTTGTTGTTGTTGTTGTTGTTGTTGTTGTTGTTGTTGTTGTTGTTGTTTTTATAGCTTGTGGTTTAGTGATATGTAAAGCTGCTTAGACTTTCATTGATGGTTTCAGCAAATGTATCCGAGGGTATGGGTGAGGTAACCTTTAACGTTTAACTATTCTCGCGATCCACACACACTACAACACAAGAGGAGTTCGGTGTTCCAAATTTTTATTTACTAAAATTACAAAATGAATAGGTCTTCGATTTACTAACCAAAAATGCATTTTTTAAAATTTTTAAAACCAAGATCAAAAGCTGCACATCCACAGTTCAAAACAGATGAACAACTCAATAACAAGCGAAATGTTTCATCAATAAAGATCCACGTTACTCCTGAAACAAAACAATAACAACATCAGTATATTTCATCAACAAAGATAACAGAGAATACACATTTCAATTTTCAACAAAACACCTTTTTGGGTCAACAAAACAAACAAACAAACAAACAAACAAACAAACAAACAAACAAACAAACATAAAGCTAAACAATTACAAGAAAGTGACAAAACATGATACAAAACAAAACAAATACAGTTATGACAAGAAATTGGAACACCTTATAAAATATATCATGTAAATCATGATACAGGAAACCATATATAAAACACATGAAATCAATCACGGCCTGTGGTGCCTGTGATTACAAATTCCTTTGAAAACATGGACAAGAAGTTATGCTTTGATGAATTCTAGGCCAAGTACAATCAAGGCCAATCAAAACTGTACTACGCCCACCAGTGACAAGCTAAAAGCTTCATCACTCACAGATAAGCTAAGACACTCAATGCCTTGAATTCTTCTCAAAAATGACCGAGAAACATTCCAAGTCACTTCTGACCAGAAAGCCTGCAGCACACAAAGTAATATACATCTTTACCAATTACATAACGTGCATGGTGATTCTTTTTCCATCAAAAAGAAAGACTATGGTCCATTTCTGTCAGCCACATAACAATCCACAAATAAAAATACCTTATTTTCTTCATAAACACATACAACTGTACTAAAATTGCAATAGCCAACTTGATTTTGTTTAAAAATCAAACACTTGAAACACATATTCATTTCCAGGCAAATCAAACAGTAAACACACAGCAATATACATTTTAGTATGCTAGTCCTCAATATATCGACGGTGAAATCGTGGGACCTGGTAAGTGACTGTTGGCGTAAACAAAGGTTTTAACGCCATAGCGTTCCTTAATTGTTTGCGCATTTTCTGACGAAAACCTGTGAAGATTCCTGTTTTCTTGGAAACTCGTATCTGAAGATAGATCAGACCTCCAAAAGGAAAACCACGTAAGGTATCTCAGTCACGAGTTTCCCTGCATTTAAGTTTTGATTTTGAGATGAGCCCTTTCAAATTTCCCGCGGCATTGATTTGACCGGCACGGTTGGCCTAGTGGTAAGGCGTCCGCCCCGTGATCGGGAGGTCGTGGGTTCGAACCCCGGCCAGGTCATACCTAAGACTTTAAAATTGGCAATCTAGTGGCTCCGCCTGGCGTCTGGCATTATGGGGTTAGTGCTCGGACTGGTTGGTCCGGTGTCAGAATAATGTGACTGGGTGAGACATGACGCCTGTGCTGCGACTTCTGTTTTGTGTGTGGCGCACGTTATATGTCAAAGCAGCACCGCCCTGATATGGCCCTTCGTGGTCGGCTGGGCGTTAAGCAAACAAACAAACAAAACAAGCATTGATTTGGCCATAACAGGTATGTTTCAGAAGAGAGTCAACGTTTCAGACCTGTAACTTTATTTCAACATTGCATACCATGGACGTTGCATAGGACAACGAGAGTTTGCTGATTCTGTGCTACACATTGCATACAATGCACGTTGCATAGCACAACGAGAGTTTGCTGATTCTGTGCTACACATTGCATACCATGGACGTTGCATAGCAAAACGAGAGTTTGCTGATTATGTGCTACACATTGCATACAATGCACGTTGCATAGCAAAACGAGAGTTTGCTGATTATGTGCTACACATTGCATACAATGCACGTTGCATAGCACAACGAGAGTTTGCTGATTCTGTGCTACACATTGCATACAATGCACGTTGCATAGCACAACGAGAGTTTGCTGATTCTGTGCTACACATTGCATACAATGCACGTTGCATAGCACAACGAGAGTTTGCTGATTCTGTGCTACACATTGCATACAATGCACGTTGCATAGCACAACGAGAGTTTGCTGATTATGTGCTACACATTGCATACAATGCACGTTGCATAGCACAACGAGAGTTTGCTGATTATGTGCTACACATTGCATACAATGCACGTTGCATAGGACAACGAGAGTTTGCTGATTATGTGCTACACATTGCATACAATGCACGTTGCATAGCACAACGAGAGTTTGCTGATTATGTGCTACACATTGCATACAATGCACGTTGCATAGCACAACGAGAGTTTGCTGATTATGTGCTACACATTGCATACAATGCACGTTGCATAGGACAACGAGAGTTTGCTGATTATGTGCTACACATTGCATACAATGCACGTTGCATAGCACAACGAGAGTTTGCTGATTATGTGCTACACATTGCATACAATGCACGTTGCATAGCACAACGAGAGTTTGCTGATTATGTGCTACACATTGCATACAATGCACGTTGCATAGCAAAACGAGAGTTTGCTGATTATGTGCTACACATTGCATACAATGCACGTTGCATACCAAAACGAGAGTTTGCTGATTCTGTGCTACACATTGCATACAATGCACGTTGCATAGCAAAACGAGAGTTTGCTGATTATGTGCTACACATTGCATACAATGCACGTTGCATAGCACAACGAGAGTTTGCTGATTCTGTGCTACACATTGCATACAATGCACGTTGCATAGCACAACGAGAGTTTGCTGATTATGTGCTACACATTGCATACAATGCACGTTGCATAGCAAAACGAGAGTTTGCTGATTATGTGCTACACATTGCATACAATGCACGTTGCATAGCAAAACGAGAGTTTGCTGATTCTGTGCTACACATTGCATACCATGGACGTTGCATAGCACAACGAGAGTTTGCTGATTATGTGCTACACATTGCATACAATGCACGTTGCATAGCACAACGAGAGTTTGCTGATTATGTGCTACACATTGCATACAATGCACGTTGCATAGCACAACGAGAGTTTGCTGATTATGTGCTACACATTGCATACAATGCACGTTGCATAGCAAAACGAGAGTTTGCTGATTATGTGCTACACATTGCATACAATGCACGTTGCATAGCAAAACGAGAGTTTGCTGATTCTGTGCTACACATTGCATACCATGGACGTTGCATAGCACAACGAGAGTTTGCTGATTATGTGCTACACATTGCATACAATGCACGTTGCATAGCACAACGAGAGTTTGCTGATTATGTGCTACACATTGCATACAATGCACGTTGCATAGCACAACGAGAGTTTGCTGATTATGTGCTACACATTGCATACAATGCACGTTGCATAGCAAAACGAGAGTTTGCTGATTATGTGCTACACATTGCATACAATGCACGTTGCATACCAAAACGAGAGTTTGCTGATTCTGTGCTACACATTGCATACAATGCACGTTGCATAGCAAAACGAGAGTTTGCTGATTATGTGCTACACATTGCATACAATGCACGTTGCATAGCACAACGAGAGTTTGCTGATTCTGTGCTACACATTG
>NC_090253.1:62154028-62156528 GCF_037325665.1 Littorina saxatilis | reverse complement strand
CAGAATGCCGGCTGGACATCCCGCTTGATGACCGCCTGCGCACAGCAGAGCGAATTACCAAACGCGTAATCACACGAGCGCGCATCTTGGTGTTGTCCACACAGCGTGACACAGTCTTCCCTGGACACTGGGAGACAGGACCCCATGTTGTTTTGGGAGATGTAATAGCCGGGGTAAGCCAGGAGAGTTGCTTGGAGGTCCGCTTGTGCACACCCTGTGGAGACATATATTTTGGGTAATGACAACCTGTACATTGTACATAACAGAACAGCGTGTTGACGAGGTGCGGGAGGGGTACTTTCATAGCTTCTCCTTCGTTAATGGGCTGAAACTCCCATGGCTTTTACGTGTATGACCGTTTTTACCCCGCCATTTAGGCAGCCATACGCCGCTTTCGAGGGATGCATGCTAGGTGTTTTTGTGATTCTATAACCCACCAAACTCTGACATAGATTACAAAGATCTTTTCCGTGCGCAATTGGTTCTGTGCTTGCATTGCAACATCAATCAGAGTTTCTGTTTAATGTTTACCTTGAGCTCTGAACATCCACCGTTCTCCATCCCACCCCATCGCTTCCCCGACGACCACACTCAACAACTGCGCTATGGTAGAAATATGCCACGCCACCTCCCTGTGTGTGTGTGTGTGTGTGTGTGTGTGTGTGTGTGTGTGTGTGTGTGTGTGTGTGTGTGTGTGTGTGTGTGTGTGTGTACGTACGTGCGTGCGTGCACGGTGCGTGCGTGCGTGCGTGCGTGCGTGCGTGCGTGCGTGCGTGCGTGCAGTCAAGACAATGATACCAACATTCGCTTGACGGCTCATGTTAATATCCATTTCCTCGACATGTCTGTTATTACTTGCTAACATTCAGTAACTCATCTAAATTTCAGGCAAAGTGTGTACTAAACAGACCAAACAAACTATTCCAACTCGAATGTTGTCAAAATCTTGTCCGAGGTAAAGGGGCTCTAACTCTTCCAGACACTGATAATCCTGACATAGTTATTTTCGAAAATAGTCTATAGCCCATAAGGAACATACGTGTCATTTGCAGTCAGACAGTGTCCTCAAGTGTCTAACAAACTATGGTAGAAGTACCTTCATGCCAATAAGAAACATAAACTGCAGTCAAAGAGTGTATTAAAGTGATTTATCAAACTATGGGAGAAGTACCTTCATGCCAATAAGAAACATAAACTGCAGTCAAAGAGTGTATTAAAGTGATTTATCAAACTATGGTAGAAGTACCTTCATGCCAATAAGAAACATAAACTGCAGTCAAAGAGTGTATTAAAGTGATTTATCAAACTATGGGAGAAGTACCTTCATGCCAATAAGAAACATAAACTGCAGTCAAAGAGTGTATTAAAGTGATTTATCAAACTATGGTAGAAGTACCTTCATGCCAATAAGAAACATAAACTGCAGTCAAAGAGTGTATTAAAGTGATTTATCAAACTATGGGAGAAGTACCTTCATGCCAATAAGAAACATAAACTGCAGTCAAAGAGTGTATTAAAGTGATTTATCAAACTATGGGAGAAGTACCTTCATGCCAATAAGAAACATAAACTGCAGTCAAAGAGTGTATTAAAGTGATTTATCAAACTATGGGAGAAGTACCTTCATGCCAATAAGAAACATAAACTGCAGTCAAAGAGTGTATTAAAGTGATTTATCAAACTATGGGAGAAGTACCTTCAACACAAACTCTTTTAGAGTTGGAGAAGTACAGGGCCGGACCAAGTTCGTTTGAGGGGGGGGGGGGGTGTTCCAACTGAAGGCAGGGGTCCAAAGTCCACATTTGTTTTTCTCTGAGAGGTACATTGGATGGCCTTCCGGAACCCCAGGACCCCCCCCCCCCCCCCCCAGATCCGGCCCTGAAGTAGTATCCGGGCGAGCAGAGAAGAGAGAGGATGGATACACCTCCCCTACAATAGGAAAGGGCACCACCTCCCACTCCCCCCGAGACCCATGAGCCTGTTGCGTCGCTTGCGCACGGTCAGCAGACGCATCTACTGGGACAAGGTAGTCTGTCAGTGTGGCAAGACTGGACACCTCACACACGTGTTTGAAGGTTGTGACACTCTCAAGGAAGAGATGTCTAGTCTCATCCGCTACAGAAGGGAGAATGCTCTCAGTCTGGGAGACTTTCTCCGCCCACACCCATCACTCGGAGAGAAACCGATGATGGTCTTGGTCACCAATCTGTTCACCTCAACTGTTGCGAGCTGGTTCTAGTGTGCTTGCAGCAGACCCAGCACAGCACAGATCCACTTCTGGAATCTTAAGCTAAATGTGTCCCAAGACACACATTTTGTAGTCCTGGCATCCTGAAAGGCAGAGGCCCCAACCTACAGGTTTGCTTCCATACCAAAAACGCCTCCAGACACGGGAACTTGGGAGCAGAGGCAACAGCTCCGCTTGAACCTCAGAAACCAAATGTGCCTCCAGACACACAGATCCCTTAGACGGCCGAGGCTGTGGCCTCTAAGGTTCTCT
>NC_090253.1:62064681-62139681 GCF_037325665.1 Littorina saxatilis | reverse complement strand
AATCTTGTTTAAACCAATGGGACCAATGAAATGTACAGATTTCAGACATGTTTTGCGTGAGGTTTGAGGCTTCAACATCGTATGTGACTTGGAGGAAACAAACGAACTCCCAGCAAAACTTGAACTAACCTAGCACACACAAAGGAAAAATGGACAAGGAAGTTAGAATTATGGATCGGTCACTAAATTCATTGTGAATGTTTCTGATTGTGTAACGTGCCGGGAGACATGTGTCTCATCTTTAACTGTCTTTATACACTTGAGTTCTGGTAGCTCAGTTGGTCGAGCACTGGACTTGTAATCTATGGCCACGGGTTCGAATCCAGGCACGGGTCAACATTATGTGCAGACTCAGAGACGTTATCAATGCCCCGCCCCCCCCCCCCCCCCCCCCCCCATCGGCATTCTGCCATACGTGCAGGTGCCTGATTTAAACTGTTTTATTCAACGTTTGTGCATTATTATCAACAGGTGCCTGATCACATCTAAACAAGCCCACACTGACCTGGGTAGCGCGACTCTGTTGCTGCTAGCTTTCCACTCGGAGGCAGCGACCCGAGTTTCCCAGCAATGTGATGACAAATTAATTGAAAATGAAAATGGAAAAAAAAAGTCAAGTGCTAACGTCCCTTACTGTTTTAACGAGCAGTACGTGTCCACACATGTCCCTGAACAGGTTAAGCCTTCATCAGCCACTGCTGCCATCCAGGGCGTTGAATTCCATCTGAATCTCTATTTTATACAGTTATCTAATTAGCCCTGTGCTGCAAAAAGTGCATGATTCTGGGAAGAGCTTCTGTAAAATATACTCCAAGTAACCAAAAAGCCTTCACCGAAATGGACGATTGAGAAAGGATTACTTACACGCGTCCTTATCGTCGTCACCACGGCAACAGAATATTCGCGGACGTTGCCTGGGAAACACGAAGAGACTGAGGGCCACCAGGACAGCTGGAACTGCGTCACTGACGTAACTGACACAACAATAAATTCATCCGTGACGTCACTTAACGTCACTCCGATGTCACCGACATAACGGTCACATTAGTCCGATAGAGTTGTCTCAATAGCCACATAACTCCAATGTCACTGACATAACGGTAAAGAAACTCCCACGTCACTGACTCAACAGCCACACACACACACACACACACACACCACACACACACACACACCACACACACACACACACACACACCACACACACACTCCGACACACACACACACACGCACACACACACACACGCGCACGCACGCACGCACGCACACACACCAACACACACACACACACACACACACACACACACACACACACACACACACACACGTCTTACCATGTCCAAGACCTTGATGTCACCATGGGTAAAGACGATGGCGTTGGGGGGCGTGGCTACAGGCAGCATAAAGGCAAAGAACGAAGCCACGGCAGACACACCTTACCCTTTAAGGCCCGTCCAGACACTCCCGGCCGACCCTGTCCACATTTGACTTATGCTCAAAACGGCGCACCGCGTCGTGCTATGATCGCGAAGCGTTATTTGCAGAAGAATAGCGCGTGTTCTAATTTCTATGACACAGACATAGAACGACGGAAATTTGACCAATCAGAGCAAACCAGAGCGATGACGTCAGCTGCTCGCGGCGCGGCAGTCGAATGCAACTGAACCTTCTTGTCAGGTGACCCGCTTGACTGATACCGCGTTGTGAAAAGAATCGTCGATGTGTGGCCACTCGGCAAATCCCGCGCGACGCACAAAACGGCCTGCGGCGCATAGAGCGTAAAACGGCAGCCAAGTCTGGACAGGGCTTTAGGGAAGAGGACAGACCAGCCAGTGAAGACGCCAGGAGAACGGATAAGCCACAGTAAGACCAACGCCAGGAAACACACACACACACACACACACACACACACACACACACACACACACACACACACACACACACACACACACACACACACACACACACACACACACACACCTTACCCTTTAGGGAAGAGGACAGACCAGCCAGTGAAGACGCCAGGAGAACGGGTCAGCCACAGTAAGACCAACGCCACGAAATGACCCAGCACCACCTTCTCTGCAAAACTGAAATAAACAGTTTGTTGTGGAATATGTTTATCGTTCATAGGTTTTGGTTTTTGGTTGGTATTGCTGCAGTTGTTGATTTGATTTCTTGTCGCTCTCTCTCTCTCTCTCTCTCTCTCTCTCTCTCTCTCTCTCTCTCTCTCTCTCTCTCTCTCTCTCTCTCTCTCTCTCTCTCTCTCTCTCTCTCTCTCTCTCTCTCTCTCTCTCTCTTTCTCTCCACCCTCTCCACCCCTCCCTCTCTCTTTCCCTCTCTCTTTCTCTTTCTCTCCACCCTCTCTCTCTCTCTCTCTCTCTCTCTCTCTCTCTCTCTCTCTCTCTCTCTCTCTCTCTCTCTCTCTCTCTCTCTCTCTCTCTCTCTTTCTCCCTTTCTCTCACCATTTGCTCTTTTACTTTTTCCCTCCACACCTCTTACCCACCCCCACCCCCCGCCTCTCCTACACACACCCCTCTCTCACTCTCACCTCATGTGACCCAGCTTTCTATGTTCACGTCTCAAGAACTCTTCCAGCCCCCGCCTCTCCTACACACACCCCTCTCTCACTCTCACCTCATGTGACCCAGCTTTTTATGTTCACGTCTCAAGAACTCTTCCAGCCCCCGCCTCTCCTACACACACCCCTCTCTCACTCTCACCTCATGTGACCCAGCTTTTTATGTTCACGTCTCAAGAACTCTTCCAGCCCCCGCCTCTCCTACACACACCCCTCTCTCACTCTCACCTCATGTGACCCAGCTTTCTATGTTCACGTCTCAAGAACTCTTCCAGCCCCCGCCTCTCCTACACACACCCCTCTCTCACTCTCACCTCATGTGACCCAGCTTTCTATGTTCACGTCTCAAGAACTCTTCCAGCCCCCGCCTCTCCTACACACACCCCTCTCTCACTCTCACCTCATGTGACCCAGCTTTCTATGTTCACGTCTCAAGAACTCTTCCAGCCCCCGCCTCTCCTACACACACCCCTCTCTCACTCTCACCTCATGTGACCCAGCTTTCTATGTTCACGTCTCAAGAACTCTTCCAGCCCCCGCCTCTCCTACACACACCCCTCTCTCACTCTCACCTCATGTGACCCAGCTTTTTATGTTCACGTCTCAAGAACTCTTCCAGCCCCCGCCTCTCCTACACACACCCCTCTCTCACTCTCACCTCATGTGACCCAGCTTTTTATGTTCACGTCTCAAGAACTCTTCCAGCCCCCGCCTCTCCTACACACACCCCTCTCTCACTCTCACCTCATGTGACCCAGCTTTCTATGTTCACGTCTCAAGAACTCTTCCAGCCCCCGCCTCTCCTACACACACCCCTCTATCACTCTCACCTCATGTGACCCAGCTTTCTATGTTCACGTCTCAAGAACTCTTCCAGCCCCCGCCTCTCCTACACACACCCCTCTCTCACTCTCACCTCATGTGACCCAGCTTTCTATGTTCACGTCTCAAGAACTCTTCCAGCCCCCGCCTCTCCTACACACACCCCTCTCTCACTCTCACCTCATGTGACCCAGCTTTCTATGTTCACGTCTCAAGAACTCTTCCAGCCCCCGCCTCTCCTACACACACCCCTCTATCACTCTCACCTCATGTGACCCAGCTTTCTATGTTCACGTCTCAAGAACTCTTCCAGCCCCCGCCTCTCCTACACACACCCCTCTCTCACTCTCACCTCATGTGACCCAGCTTTCTATGTTCACGTCTCAAGAACTCTTCCAGCCCCCGCCTCTCCTACACACACCCCTCTCTCACTCTCACCTCATGTGACCCAGCTTTCTATGTTCACGTCTCAAGAACTCTTCCAGCCCCCGCCTCTCCTACACACACCCCTCTCTCACTCTCACCTCATGTGACCCAGCTTTCTATGTTCACGTCTCAAGAACTCTTCCAGCCCCCGCCTCTCCTACACACACCCCTCTATCACTCTCACCTCATGTGACCCAGCTTTCTATGTTCACGTCTCAAGAACTCTTCCAGCCCCCGCCTCTCCTACACACACCCCTCTCTCACTCTCACCTCATGTGACCCAGCTTTCTATGTTCACGTCTCAAGAACTCTTCCAGCCCCCGCCTCTCCTACACACACCCCTCTCTCACTCTCACCTCATGTGACCCAGCTTTCTATGTTCACGTCTCAAGAACTCTTCCAGCCCCCGCCTCTCCTACACACACCCCTCTATCACTCTCACCTCATGTGACCCAGCTTTCTATGTTCACGTCTCAAGAACTCTTCCAGCCCCCGCCTCTCCTACACACACCCCTCTCTCACTCTCACCTCATGTGACCCAGCTTTCTATGTTCACGTCTCAAGAACTCTTCCAGCCCCCGCCTCTCCTACACACACCCCTCTCTCACTCTCACCTCATGTGACCCAGCTTTCTATGTTCACGTCTCAAGAACTCTTCCAGCCCCCGCCTCTCCTACACACACCCCTCTATCACTCTCACCTCATGTGACCCAGCTTTCTATGTTCACGTCTCAAGAACTCTTCCAGCCCCCGCCTCTCCTACACACACCCCTCTCTCACTCTCACCTCATGTGACCCAGCTTTCTATGTTCACGTCTCAAGAACTCTTCCAGCCCCCGCCTCTCCTACACACACCCCTCTCTCACTCTCACCTCATGTGACCCAGCTTTCTATGTTCACGTCTCAAGAACTCTTCCAGCCCCCGCCTCTCCTACACACACCCCTCTCTCACTCTCACCTCATGTGACCCAGCTTTCTATGTTCACGTCTCAAGAACTCTTCCAGCCCCCGCCTCTCCTACACACACCCCTCTATCACTCTCACCTCATGTGACCCAGCTTTCTATGTTCACGTCTCAAGAACTCTTCCAGCCCCCGCCTCTCCTACACACACCCCTCTCTCACTCTCACCTCATGTGACCCAGCTTTCTATGTTCACGTCTCAAGAACTCTTCCAGCCCCCGCCTCTCCTACACACACCCCTCTCTCACTCTCACCTCATGTGACCCAGCTTTCTATGTTCACGTCTCAAGAACTCTTCCAGCCCCCGCCTCTCCTACACACACCCCTCTCTCACTCTCACCTCATGTGACCCAGCTTTTTATGTTCACGTCTCAAGAACTCTTCCAGCCTTCTGTCTTCCTCCGCGTGTGTCTGTCTTCGGCACAGCAGGGTGGTCTTCACCCCGAAGAAGTAGAGCTGGAGCCAGAGCCAGGTGAGAGCCAGACTGAGCGCCGCCACGGGGGTGCCGAACGCCATCCACGACACGAACGACACCTCGTCGTCCCCCTCCGACAGGCTGAAAGACGGTAGTGGTACAGTGGGGTGACAAGGTTACAACGGTGGAATCCTGTGTTTCAAACACTTGTCACATTCACTTACCTCTCCCTCCGACAGACTAAAAGACGACAGTGGTACAGTGGGGTGACAAGGTTACAACGTTGGAATCCTGTGTTTCAAACACTTGTCACATTCACTTACCTCTCCCTCCGACAGACTAAAAGACGACAGTGGTACTGTGGGATGACAAGGTTACAACGTTGGAATCCTGTGTTTCAAAACACATGTCACTTTCAATTACCTTGCCAGAAGGTTCTTGAACACGATGTTGGTACCTACCCTATACGAAGGACACCTCGTCGTCCCCCTTCGACAAGCTGAAAGACGACAGTGGTACAGTTGGAATCCTGTGTTTCAAACACATGTCGCATTCATAAGGTTCTCGAACACAATTTTGGTACCCTTTACGAAGGACACCTCGTCGTCTTACTCCGACAGCTCGAAAGACTACAGTGGAACACCCCCCCCCCCCTCCACCCTCCCCCACCCACCCATGCCCTTTTAAGGCTCCCTTTAAGACCTTGCTTTGAAAGCCCCTATTTAAGACCCGTTTTTCTTAGATTTTCTATTCATAACCTCTATAAATTTACCTCAATTAGAAGACTTACCCTATTTGAGACCTGATTTTTTTTCAGATTTTCGGAGAGCCTTGTTCATTCCTTACCGTCTTGACGAAATGAGGCCATCCCTCCACTTGCCTTATACAAAACATCAGCAATCCGAGTACTTTCTGTGCATAGTGCAAATTCTTTAAATGAGTTAAATTCTTAAAAAGCATATATCTTACCACTGCTCGCGTATTTTTTTACACAGTATGTTAGTATCCTACACTTTAATCAGACTGCACCATTTTTACACAGTATGTTAGTATCCTACACTTTAATCAGACTGCACCATTTTCACAGTATGTTAGTATCCTACACTGTAATCAGACTGCACCATTTTCACAGTATGTTAGTATCCTACACTTTAATCAGACTGCACCATTTTCACAAAGGAGGAAAACAATCGTGTGGAGATTTGTCGCAATATTCATAATGACGCAATGTTCATAATGACGCAATGTTCATAATGACGCAATGTGAAAATGTCGCCTTTATAGATGTAACCGAGTGCCGAAACACTACGATCACCTCGGGAAGCGAAGTGCAATCAAACAGGATTGAAAATGTTAGGGCTAATTTCTTAGCCCTATAAAAACTGTTATGTAAACCCGAAGGTTTCCATGAACATACAGACAAGTTAAAATTAATATTAAAAGTCCTACGGTTTTGAGCCATTAAGGACTTGAGTGTTTGTCCGCTTTCAAAAAGAGGAAAGAAAGAAACAAAAAATAAGGAGAGGAGGGCAGGGGGTGGGGTTGAGTTGATAATGCTCTGTGGAATTTGTTAAAATGAAAAGTAGTTAAGATGTTTCTTGGTAAGAATTATAAGTCTGTATTCTATATCTTGAATAACGGGCTTGTAATATTATTTTTTTTTTTATTTCAAATCGAGTTAAAAAGTGGAACCTTTCAGGATCACCAATAAAACCAAATAGATGAGCAAGTAAGAGGAACACGAACAATAAATCTCAAAACTTTTTACAAATAAAAGGATTAAGATGTAAGCCACGAAGGCCGTGGTAATAAAAACAATATGTACAGTTTGGCGACTAGTGGGCCTTGGGTGAGGATATGTTGTCTAGAAGGTAGTCGCTGGAATCAGGAGGGATGGCGGGAGCCACTCGACCTCAAACTGAAACACGCTGATGTGATAATCTGGGCTTAGTTATACCCACAGCCCCATGTCCGAGTCCCTGACCAGTCGGCACAGCAGCAAGCTGTGTGACCAGCCTAGAGAACTGCTACTGCGCAGATAATCCTGGGGACTCAGACCATGGAGCTGCATATGGTCATATAAGGTTTTAAAGGTAATTCTATTTGTAGCGCATGGAGCGAAAATGTGTTGAAATGAATAGGGTTCTCCACAATGGCAGGACTTGTTAAAGATATGGAAGCGGCAGCCGCCGGCACGGAGGCGTCTGAAGATAGTGAGGAGGTTTGTTGGGAGATCGGGGTGTAGATCGTTCATATCAATGGGTTGATAGGACAGAGATGTTACGTACTGACTTCGAATGAGTTTACGGATTTTACTGTAGAACTCGGTTACTGAGTAGCCGATGTTAGTGTTAGCTGGGCTAGATTCTGCCGCTTCTTTGGCAGCGACATCCGCCAGTTCATTTCCCCGGACCCCTACGTGAGAGGGGACCCAGAGAAATGATACGGATGTGCCGGATGAGATTAACTGGTGACATATAAAGAGGATTTCTCTTTGTAGCTCTGCCCGATTTGATGTGTTTCGATGCAGAGCTTGTAATGAAGAGCGCGAGTCAGAGCAGAAAACTACCGCACGCGGTGTGACTGGGAGGTCATTTATAAAAGTGCATGCCATGAGCAAGGCAAATAGCTCGGCTGAGAATATGGAGATGTCTTTATTAAGAGTATATTTCCTTGAGATTTTGAGATCTGGGATCACAAAGGCGCAGCCAACGCTGCCGTCTGCAAATTTGGATCCGTCAGTAAAGACTTTTAAATGCTCCGAGAATTTGTAGTTTAGGGTTTCTTTTGTAACAGTAGCTAGGTAGACGGGGTTATCTTTTTTGGTAGTATTATCTTCACTGTCGTATATGATAGTAGGGGTTTCCTCAAGCCAAGGCGGGTAGGAGGGCGGGGGGACCCTGGCCAGCTCACTGACCTTCACCCCGCTATCGGCTAGAATGCGGTTTACTGTGTCGGATAAGGGTAGCGTTTTGGCCAAGAGTTGAGTGCTATGTTTGGTGTTGGCCTCATAATTTTGGTGCTGAGGAAAAAAGTCAGTCAGGACCTCGCAGGCAGAGTTCTCTACCGCGTGGGCTCTGACAGCATACTGAGCTGAACGGAGTTTTATCTCATCCACAAGGGGCAGCCACCCACACTCGCTGTAGACTCGACTCTTACTCGCTTGTTGGGAGAGTCCCAGAGCTATTTTGAGCGCCCTGCACTCTATAATAGCCAGTTTTTTCATGAGCGCCGGGCGCGTCGCGAAATAAGCTTCGCACCCGTAAAGGAGGCGGGAGCGAATTAATGCCCGCACTACCTCTGTGACACACTTACGCCCTCTGGCCCAGGATTGGGACGCCAGGTAGCGTATGATATAAAGATCCTTGTTGGCCTTATTGATCAGATGTTCGATATGACTGGTCCAGTTAAGTCGGGTATCGATGATAACGCCGAGGAACTTAACTTCTGAGCTCGGTTTGATAATATCACAACCTATCTTTATACTGCAGTTCCTGTACAGTTGTCTACGGGAGACAACAAGAAAGACTGTTTTATTTGAGGCTAGTTGGAAGCCGTTGGTGTACATATATTGACAGAGGTTGTCGATTTTAGTTTGGTAAGAAGATAAGTCAACAGTGTTGGTAACTCTGTTATGGCGTGGTCTATTAGTGTCTATTAAGGCGAGGTCGTCCGCATACAGAAGTACACTGGCACCGTCAACCTTAACAGAAGTAATGTCATAGAGCATGATGCTGAATAAGTTTGGCGCGATGATACTGCCCTGGGGAACCCCCATGTCCAGCGCATGGGTTTCGGACACCGAAGAGCCCACCCGGACAGACATCTTGCGATTGCTGATGAAGTTTTTGATGAATTGGTACATGTGGCCAGAGACACCGATTCTGCCGAGTTTTAGGAGTAGACGAGCATGCCAGACGCTGTCGTACGCAGATTTAATATCAAAGAAGGTTCCAAGAAGAGAATTATTACTATGTGCCAAGGTCTTTTTGATTTTTTCAGTGACGTGCACAATGTGGTCCGCACACGAACGACCTTGCCTAAAACCTGCCTGGCATGTAGGAATGATATTGTGTTTATTGAGGTGGAACTCCAGCCTCTGGTTCACCACACGCTCAAAGATCTTGCTGAGGTGGGGGGTTAGTGATATGGGGCGGTAACTGCCAGGTAGATTGCCCGGTTTTCCGCTCTTCAATACTGCTACTACTTGTGAGTCTGACCACGCTGCGGGGATAGTATCCTTTAACCAGCATAGGTTGAAAAACTGAGTGAGCAACTTAACAAAGTTAGGTGGTAGATGTTTTATCATGTGATATGATATTGGGTCTAAACCTGTGGATTTTTTTGGGTCTTTCACAGAAGAGATGGCGTTTTGGACTTCTTTTGCCTTAAACATGCAGTTTATAGGCAACTGGTTGTCATCTGGGGGGTATGTGAAACCCTTCTCCTGATCTAACCTATAATTGAGTCGTTCAGTATCTAGGGATTTTGATTGACTATTTTTGGCAAAGGTATCTGCTAATAGGTTTGCCTTTTCAGAGTCAGTTGTGGTCATTTTATCACCCGATAGTAGTGGCTTTTCTTTAGTTCTGTATCTACATTTAAATCTGCGGATTTTCTTCCAGATTTTGCCACAGTCTTTGTAATCTTTAGTTTCTTTGTGGACAAAGTTTTCCCAGTTTTGAAGTTTAGCCTCAGCGGTGATCTGGTTAAATTGTATTTCAGCTGACTTCATATTCGTGAAGTTAGCGTCTGAGCAGTGCCTGAGATATGTCCTAATGTGATATCGCTTGTTTGCCAAGGCTTCATCACAGTCTGCATTCCACCACTCATTCCTTTTGGCCTTACAGTTAGGATTTACTGATTTAAGCGGAATGTGATTATTGGCAGCAGTGAGTATACATTGACGTATGTTATTGTAAGAGGCTTCGATGTCATCCGTAAGGAGAGTTTCCTCCCTGACACCCTCGAGCTCCGCACGGAAGCTGTCCCAATTTGCCTGTTTGTAATTGTACTTTTTTCTGACCTCCGAGTTATTGCGATTAGGGGCGAAGTGGCGGAAGGTAAGAACAATGGGTAAGTGATCGGAGCCGAGGGCGTCCGGGAAAACGTTCCAGTCGATGTCAGTGACTATGGCATTTGAGCAAAGGGAGAGATCGATTGCTGACGGGGAATGGTCAGCTCTGTCTGGAAGTCTGGTTGCCGAGCCATCGTTTAGTATACAAAAGTCAGTTTCCAAAATGACGTCAGCAAGGTTGCTATTGGCATGTTTGTATCTAGGGTTAGCAGAGTCCCACAGAGGGTGGTGATTATTAAAATCACCCATCACGCACCAGTGTGCCCTGCCATGATCCAGGGATTTTAGCCAGTCGGTAGTTCCTTTTTTATTACACCCGTGGGGGTAATATATGTTAACTATGTTGAGGTTTTTGGATCCTTTTATTTCGATTTCAACAGCACATGTACTGAGATTTTCTGAACTAGGGATGAGAGGTGCAAAGGGTTTGTAATTTAAGGAAGACTTTAGATAAATAGCTGTTTGAATGAGTTGCCCTGAGCCCTTTTGCTCTACTATGGGAGGGAAGTCAAAACCATCTATAGAAGGCAGTAGGGAGCGTTTTCTCTTGACTGACTGGATAACTAAGATGTCAGCAGAGTGATTTGATATATAATTATATAGCTGAGAGAAGTTAGAGTTGATAGAGCGACAGTTCCACTGTAATATGATAAATCCGTGACCGCTTTCACCTTGTTCAGCCATTTTAACACGCACAAAGAAGGTAAGTTAAAGGGCAGATTTAAAATAGGTTAAAAAGTGGTTTTAACAGCTTTCATATCCGTCACGGACAACTGCTTGGCACCAGCAAGAGCGCCCAGCGCCAGAGTGGCGCCGCCCGGAATGAAGCGTTCAACCTTGGTGTTGGAGAGTTGTGTGTATGTAGCTGAGAGGGAGTCGATCAGGTCGAGAGGACTCTGCATCTGTCTGGCCTTAACCATGAAGCCGAGGCACTGCTCGATGAAACCTTGAAGGCCTCTTTGTTGTTCATTTAAATTTGCATATTGCTCTCCTGTTTTTAGCTTATCTAGTGCAGCGTCGGCTAGCTCAAGCTCTGCCTTCTCCTGCTCCTCCCTCATCTGCTGCTTTATTTCCTGTTCAGTTTTAAGTTTGTATTCTCTGAATCTCTGGGCCAATCCCTCCTCCATTCTCCCCATCAACCTCTCGAAGAGCTGCTCTTCTTTCGAGTCCTCCTTCCTGTTCTGGGCTTTGCGTAGGAGGGAGGCCTTTAACCCGGGGGTCCCATGAAGCGGCGCCTCTGCCCGAGCCGTCTGAGACTTACAGGGCGCCTGGGGGCCAGGATTTGGATTTTGCGAAGTTGTTTGGTGCTTCGCGGTTGCAGCAGAACTGTCCGCATGAACTGGAAGGAGTGTATTGTCATGTTCGGTCATTTTGTTTTTGATTTCTTGTATTTTATTTACTTGCCCACCCAGGGGGGGTCTCTGGACAGCCAAAGAGTACCCGGACCGGGGGATTGAGGTCCGCCGGATCGGTTGCGGAGGGGGACGCCAGAAGGAGTCCCTCATTTCCGCTGGGGCAGTCGCTGTTTTATTTTGTTGTTTGGCGAGCTCGCGCCGCGCCCGATCCAGGGCCTCAGAATATGGTATGTATGCTGCCGACCTGATCTTATTGGCCTGCAGCCTCAGTCTCATTTCCGGGCATCCAAGATAAGCGGCGGAATGCTCGCCCTTGCAGTTTACGCAATGTTTGGCCTTGGTGCACGTCGCTCCGTCGTGGCCCTTGGAGCCACATCGGGGGCAGAGCTGCACTTTTGATTTGCATTGTTGTTTTAGGTGCGATAGTCTCTGGCACTTCGTACAGCGCCGCACTGGAGGAGTGTAGGGTTCGACGCCGTACACCTCACTCTCCAGAACGACGCTGTCTGGAAGAATTGCCGTTGTAAACGTGACACGGACCGCCTGAGACGGTTTCCCATCCCTAAGGAGAACACGGCGAAAAGATCGAACCGAGGAGGGGCCCTTTTCTACAAGACTCCCATCCTCCATCCGGACGCGCACGCCCACTGCCATCTCAGACAGGTCTACATACAGACAATCGGAAACCACCAGACCCTATCACAAACAGAATTCTACAATACACCGGTGTTGACTTTAAAGGCCAACAACTCGGGTGCAGAGTCTGTTGTGAAAGGAGCGGTAGCCTCCCCTGTCACATAATAATGAATAGCCACTTGTAAGGCTGTCCATAACTTGATACTTTTTACTTTTAAGGTACGGTGTCCACCCGCCTCCATTTTGACCCATAAGTCATTCAAATATCACTTTTAAGTACTAAAAACACTCTTTCTGAGGATTTTTTGTATCAAGAACCTTGAAACAAAACTTGAAAAGCTTGCCAGAGAAACAACACTTAATTTCCGTGACATCTCTGTCCTTAAAAATAAAATTGCCCGAAGAACTGCACAGTTCGGTTGGGGTTTGAAAAGATGACCTCACACACCGGGAATACTTTATCGCCAGAAAACGACTCCAAATAGGCTTCCCAGATACTATATCTTCAAGTAAATGTCACCATTTTCACGCTTACCTTTCCACATAGTTCTTGAAGACGATGTTAGGCCCAGTCCCAGTGAGAGTAGCCACGCCCCCTATGTTGGCCGAATAGCAGACGCTGAGGCACAGAGCTTTCACCAAGTTGGCCGATTTCTCGTCCATTGCTTCAACATTGAGGTCAATCTCTTTGTCGTCATCATCGTCTTCGTCGCTGTCATCGCTGTCCTGAACAGTTTTTGTGTTCTTTTCTGAAGAGTTGGCGGTTTTGTTGTTGCTGTGTTTGGTTTGACGCAGACCAGTATTCTCTTTGTCGTCTGCAAGGTCGTCGGATTTTGTGTTGCCGTTGGTTTCCACAAGTATTTCCCTAGAAGAACCGAATGCTGAATCAGTTTAAGTTAGTATTACACATCAGACGGGCGCTGTGGCGGGGTGGTAAGACGTCGGCCTCTGAATCGGAAGGTCGAGGGTTCGAATCCCGGCCGCGGCCGCCTGGTGGGTTAAGTGTGGAGAATTTTAACTTATGTGCAGACCCATAGTGGCTAGTGGCTTATCCCCCTTTGTGTGTACACGCAAGCACAAGACCAAAATTAATGCGCACGGAAAAGATCCTGTAATCCATGTCAGAGTTCGGTGGGTTATAGAAACACAAAAATACCCAGCATGCGTCCTCCGAAAGCGGCGTATGGCTGCCTTAATGGCGGGGTAAAAACGGTCATACATGTAAAATTCCACTCGTGCAAAAACACGAGTGTACGTGGGAGTTTCAGCCCGCGAACGCAGACAAAAAAAAGTATTACACACTCATGCACTGCAGGTTTCGGAATATACCTGTAGAATGATATTCCCAAATAGGGATGTGTGTAAGTGTGCTTAAGAATCTTAAAGTATTTAAAGTTAAAAAAAAAGTGCATGTGGTCTTCTGTAGAAAAGACTGAAGAGGTAAAGAAGTCTCACTTTGAATAATAACCTACAGACAAAGCATTGATAAGTACTATGGAAAAGTGCAATACCTGAAGAATGATATTCCCAAATAGGGATGTGTTTAAGTGTGCTAAAGTAGAAAAGTGCAAGTGAACTTATGTAGAAGAGTAGAAGCAAAGAAGACTGACTTTCAATAAGAACCTACAGACATGGCGGTGCAAAGTACGAGGTGTAAAATGAAAAAAAAGCATTCGTTTAGACTGTAGTTGATAACGATAGATTCATTTGATATGTGTATTGTGAACGTGATTTGTTTTCAATGTGTATTGTTGCTGTTATTAAGATTATTATATTTAAGATTGTAATGCGCTTAGAGCTATTTTAGGATTTGCGCCCTATAAAATACCCTTATTATCATTATCATTATTATTCGGAACGTAAAGACAAAGCAATGTGATACATGTTCTTCGTCATGTTTCCCAAGCTTAAGCCAGTCTTTAGCGTCATCTTTTTCCTACAGTGAATAAAAACGGGCAAGGTATTCGACGACTTCAATGAAACTATCCATGTCAAACAATATCCATGAGGCCCCAGGTTCAAGAAACTTGAGTCATGTGCCAGCAGGGGATTGGTTCCACATGCATAACTCTAACTTACTCTATTGCACATAAAGTGTGCATTTAGAGCGCTTTACTTCCCTTTATTTATCAGAGGAGAGAAGTTTTGAACAGCAGGTCAAATGCGACGCAGTACTAGATCGAGTTTCCATATCTATTTCCCACAATGCTCACCTTTCTTCCACCCCCTTCTCCAGGGCAGCCAGCTCCACGTCCTCGCCACTGCCCATGGGCCAGGAGAACTCGGCTTCCTCTGACCACAAAGCAAAAGGAACGAGTTTCAGTGTGTGGTTTTGCATACGTTTACAATAGCCAATAGCAGTTTATTCTGTAAACGCACTGAAAGAAAACTATATTCGTATAGGAGCAATGTGTGTGTGTGTGTGTGTGTGTGTGTGTGTGTGTGTGTGTGTGTGTGTGTGTGTGTGTGTGTGTATATGTACGTATATATGTATGTGCGTGTGTGTATAATCTTTACTCCATTCTAACAGCAACAGCCCGCCATACATTGCTCACTGTCTTGCATAAGGCGCGTCTGGTGTCTGTGTTGGCGCTGCGCCTTGAAGAATCTGGCCAGCGGGGCGCGTGCTATGAGTCATACTTTACTCCATTCTGACAGCAACAGCCCGCCATACATTACTCACTGTCTTGCATTAGGCGCGTCTGGTGTCTGTGTTGGCGCTGCGCCTTGAAGAATCTGGCCAGCAGGGCGCGTGCTATGAGTCATACTTTACTCCATTTTGACAGCAACAGCCCGCCATACATCACTCACTGTCTTGCATTAGGCGCGTCTGGTGTCTGTGTTGGCGCTGCGCCTTGAAGAGTCTGGCCAGCAGGGCGCGTGCTATGAGTCATACTTTACTCCATTCTGACAGCAACAGCCCGCCATACATTACTCACTGTCTTGCATAAGGCGCGTCTGGTGCCTGTGTTGGCGCTGCGCCTTGAAGAGTCTGGCCAGTAGGGCGCGTGCTATGAGTCATACTTTACTCCATTCTGACATCAACAGCCCGCCATACATTACTCACTGTCTTGCATAAGGCGCGTCTGGTGTGTGTTGGCGCTGCGCCTTGAAGAGTCTGGCCAGCAGGGCGCGTGCTATGAGTCATACTTTACTCCATTCTGACAGCAACAGCCCGCCATACATTACTCACTGTCTTGCATTAGGCGCGTCTGGTGTCTGTGTTGGCGCTGCGCCTTGAAGAATCTGGCCAGCGGGGCGCGTGCTATGAGTCATACTTTACTCCATTCTGACAGCAACAGCCCGCCATACATTACTCACTGTCTTGCATTAGGCGCGTCTGGTGTCTGTGTTGGCGCTGCGCCTTGAAGAGTCTGGCCAGCAGGGCGCGTGCTATGAGTCATACTTTACTCCATTTTGACAGCAACAGCCCGCCATACATCACTCACTGTCTTGCATTAGGCGCGTCTGGTGTCTGTGTTGGCGCTGCGCCTTGAAGAGTCTGGCCAGCAGGGCGCGTGCTATGAGTCATACTTTACTCCATTCTGACAGCAACAGCCCGCCATACATTACTCACTGTCTTGCATAAGGCGCGTCTGGTGCCTGTGTTGGCGCTGCGCCTTGAAGAGTCTGGCCAGTAGGGCGCGTGCTATGAGTCATACTTTACTCCATTCTGACATCAACAGCCCGCCATACATTACTCACTGTCTTGCATAAGGCGCGTCTGGTGTCTGTGTCGGCGCTGCGCCTTGAAGAGTCTGACCAGCAGGGCGCGTGCTATGAGTCATACTTTACTCCATTCTGACAGCAACAGCCCGCCATACATTACTCACTGTCTTGCATAAGGCGCGTCTGGTGCCTGTGTTGGCGCTGCGCCTTGAAGAGTCTGGCCAGCAGGGCGCGTGCTATGAGTCATACTTTACTCCATTCTGACAGCAACAGCCCGCCATACATTACTCACTGTCTTGCATAAGGCGCGTCTGGTGCCTGTGTTGGCGCTGCGCCTTGAAGAGTCTGGCCAGCAGGGCGCGTGCTATGGGCGTCATCATGGCTGTGGTGGCGGTGTTGGTGATCCACATGGAGAGAAAGCTTGTCGACACCATGAACCCTAGCAACAGCCTGAGAGACAGGATCAGATAAGATCACATCAGATAACATAAGATATGATCAAATCAGATCAGATTAGATGGGATAAGATAAAATTAGATTAGATAAGAATTAGATTAGATTGGAACTTGGTGTTTACTGTGGGTTTTTTTCTAATTAATAAGATTAGATTAGGTAAGATTATTTAAGATCGGATAGGATAGGATAGGATAGGATCGGATAGGATCAGATAAGATCAGATCAGATCAGATCAGATCAGATCAGATCAGATCAGGCAGGATCAGATCAGATGGTTATCAAAACATAACCAAGCAGGTGCTGTTGTCGTTGGGTTGTTGTTGTTTTTTTACATCCACGTGAGGGACTGTCGTGGAGAGAGGTAGGGAGAGGGAGAGAGAAGAAGAAACAAGTCGCGTAAGGCGAAAATACAACATTTAGTCAAGCTCAGTCGAACTCACAGAATGAAACTGAACGCATTGCATTTTTTCCGCAAGACCGTACACTCGTAGCATCGTCTGTCCACCGCTCGTGGCAAAGGCAGTGAAATTAACAATCCCGAAAAGCGCGGTTGCGGTTGCGCTGAGGAGGATAGCACGCTTTTCTATATCTCTATTCTTTTTAACTCTCTGAACGTGTTTTTAATCCAAACATATCATATCTATATGTTTTTGAATCGATATCGGAAATTTAATTTGAATCATAATTTTTATATTTTTAATTTTCAGAGCTTTTTTTTAATGCTAATATAACATATGTATATACTTTTGGAATCAGAAAAGGATGAAGAATACGATAAACGTAATTTTGGATCGTTTTATAAAAAAAAATTAATTACAATTTTTAGATTTTTAATGACCAAAATCATTCATTAATTTTTAAGCCTCCAAGCTGAAATGCAATACCGAAATCCGGACTTTGTCGAAGATTGCTTGGCCAAAATTTCAATCAATTTTATTGAAAAATGAGGGTGTGACAGTGCCGCCTCAACTTTTACAAAATATCGGATATGACGTTATCAAAGACAGTTATCGAAAAAATGAAAACAAACGTCTGGGGATATCATACCCAGGAACTCTCATGAAAAATTTCAGGAAGATCGGTCCAGTAGTTTACTCTGAATCGCTCTACACACACACACACAGACACACAGACACACAGACACAGACACACACACACACACACACACACACACACTCATACACCACGACCCTCGTCTCGATTCCCCCCTCTATGTTAAAACATTTAGTCAAAACTTGACTAAATGTAAACAAGTCGCGTAACAGTCTAGGCGCAGTCCTAGCACGCGCCATCGCAGTCTTCGCACGTGGCAGTAGGAGGAGGGGCTTAGCTAGCCGTTTGTGCAGTAACCATGTCGGTATCAATTAAGCTCCACCGCGGTTTCGGTCCCAGTGTGTTATTTTGACCTGCCATGGCTGCGGTCAAGAACGTTCCCACCGTCGGTAGCAGACTACAGTTCAGACGCGGTCCAGTCCAGACTCCCTTATTTTTAAGGAAGGGAGAACTTGAGCCCCTGTCAGTCACTCCAGAACACGCGTTCGGAATGCACGATAAGCGCGCGTGCTGATACGGTTAGTTAAACACCTCCCTCGGCCTTTGGAAATTTGACACTGAGAGCCGAAGACGCAGCTCTGCCCAGTCCATAACTGATAAAACAAGAGGCACATACAATACACGGGGGTAGAGGAGACGAAATAGGTGAACAAGAATAATCAGATATGTAATAGTTTTACTGCATTATAACAAACATTTAGTGTTAATGCTGCTACATTTAAATTAAAGCCATGTTTTTTTAAAGTGTTGTTCTTTGAGCAGTCGCTGTTATTCAGAATAGTCCGGCGCCTGTGGGTGGACATGAATTGCGAAAGCTGTTCCGAGAAAGGTTTAAAAATATTTATCAATTTTAAAAGGAATATAAAAAGGAAAAACATCAATCTACAT
Source organism: Littorina saxatilis (assembly GCF_037325665.1). NCBI lineage: Eukaryota > Metazoa > Mollusca > Gastropoda > Littorinimorpha > Littorinidae > Littorina > Littorina saxatilis. Next base: position 62,121,341 of record NC_090253.1, on the reverse strand, counting down.
ACAAGTAAAGGCTGTAGTTATCTGTCTGTCGTGAAAAAGGTCAATGTATTCAATGTTTTCCTTACACACTGGGTGTAAATGAGAATTCATACATATATCTCAGCAACTTTTCAGTAAATGCGATACATGCAGATACACACACGAAATCAGCGGCAGCATGAACGAAAAGCCGAATTTCGATCACAATTTCGAAGTTATAATTGAAAACAATGAGAGTTTGAAAGGAATAAGCTCTGTCTGAAAGAAATAATTATAGACTGCTCAGTTATTTTGCTTTCGTTGGTAAACATTTTCACACACGACAAAACTAAATCCAAGAAGTAGTGTTTAGAAGCCGATCCTACACTGGGGGTATGTCAGATAGCTCCCTACAAAGCTCACCTAAGCAATAAAGCTCCCCCACCCCCTCCCAGTGCAGGGGATACATGCATGCTTCCTGTTTTTAAGTGCGGTGTCAGACTAGTGTCGGAAAAAGCGGGTTATAGTTCCTGCATCGCCACGACACCTGGGGTGTTGGTGTACCTTCTCACAATGTCTTGAGTCAAGTTATTACTTTCGGAAAGATAGCATCTAGGCTTATTACCCTGCCAAATTGTCTGAACAGCGAGGCGATGTGTTTGCAGAAGTAGTGACACTCTCATGCAAGGATAAACATGGGGTTGTTTTATTCTTAACTTAACATCGCTAAGTTTTAATGCTTTTTTTGTTGTATCGTGATACAACTCATACAAACACGGAAGACATTTAAAGCATAATCTCAGTGTCAGAAGCACGTGCACGCACTAAAGACACGCTCCCCGATACTGTTGTAATTTAAAGTCATACCCCTATCCCGTCCTCATTTACCTCCTCGAATTTTGTGGGGGTATTCTTTACTTTGTCTTACATTCCTACTAAGGGTATAAGCCATTTTATGACCTTGACAGAACATGAAAAACCATTCCTTTCTAGATGTACATATGTATAGGTGTAGGCTTTAAGTGTGAGCTTAGCTTGTTGTGTTATATGTGTGTATATATATGTGTGACTGTGTGTGTGTGTGTGTGTGTGTGTGTGTGTGTGTGTGTGTGTGTGTGTGTGTCTGTTATTGCTGAGCATAAGTCATAATGATTCAAAAAGTTCAGAAAGTCTGCACTTGGTCAAATATGTATCTTTCAACCTTTCAGCTGAGTAAACTTTGATCAGTCTTTCTGTGCTCGAAGTTAAAACAAGTCGCGTAAGGCGAAAATACTACATTTAGTCAAGTAGCTGTCAAACTCACAGAATGAAACTGAACGCAATGCAACGCAGCAAGACCGTAATACTCGTAGCATCAGTCCACCGCGCACGGCAAAGGCAGTGAAATTGACAAGAAGAGCGGGGTAGTACTTGCGCTGAGAAGGATAGCACGCTTTTCTGTACCTCTCTTCGTTTTAACTTTCTGAGCGTGTTTTTAATCCAAACATATCATATCTATATGTTTTTGGAATCAAGAACCGACAAGAAATAAGATGAAAGTGTTTTTAAATTGATTTCGAAAATTTAATTTTGATAATCATTTTTATATATTTAATTTTCAGAGCTTGTTTTTAATCCAAATATAACATATTTATATGATTTGGAATCAGCAAATGATGGAGAATAAGATGAACGTAAATTTGAATCGTTTCATATAAAAACATTTTTTTTTACAATTTTTCCGATTTTTAATGACCAAAGTCATTTATTAATTTTTAAGCCACCAAGCTGAAATGCAATACCGAAGTCCGGGCGTCGTCGAAGATTACTTGACAAAAATTTCAACCAATTTGGTTGAAAAATGAGAGCGTGACAGTGCCGCCTCAACTTTCACGAAAAGCCGGATATGACGTCATCAAAGACATTTATCAAAAAAATGAAAAACACGTTCGGGGATATCAATCCCAGGAACTCTCATGTCAAATTTCATAAAGATCGGTCCTGTGGTTTGGTCTGAATCGCTCTACACACACACACAGACAGACAGACAGACACACACACACACACACACACACACACACACACACACCCACACACACACACACACACACACACACACATACACCACGACCCTCGTCTCGATTCCCCCCTCTACGTTAAAACATTTAGTCAAAACTTGACTAAAATTTGTAAAACAAGTCGCGTAAGGCGAAAATACAACATTTAGTCAAGTAGCTGTCGAACTCACAGAATGAAACTAATAGTCCAGGCATATTAGAGAACAACGTTGAAGTGACAATGACTAGGTTTAAAATGTCCCTTATCAGAAAGTTCAACCTCAGTCCTTTGATGTTTATTAAACACATTTTCATATAAAGTTGGCGCTTCATACGGAAAAATGGCTTTGAAATTGACCCAAATCCTTCTTTGGGCTCTGTAAATGTCGTTTGGGGGTATGGTTGTAAAATGGTATCTACTGGTCACCCCAATGTATAAACTGAAAACTCTTTCTGCACCAGAACACGCAGAAAGGATTGTATCTGCCTGATGTCTGATGCTTTTCAAAATCCCCAACCACTAACACCTTCAAAACGGACTTTAACTGACACTGTTGTTTTTCCCTATATAATCCTTACTATTTTTCCGAGACGTCGTCGTGTTGTGTATTTAGCTTGCCACAACCTCATACATGGTCCTAAAAGTTAAAGTTGAAGAAAATACTAAAGATAAATGAAAAAGCTGACGCAGTGTCATTCGCACCATGGGAACATACTAAAGTCTGGTTCCAAGTAGGCTCAATTTCCTTCTATTTCTTTGTATTTCTGCCTCGTAGGGGTAGGGGTGTTCAAACCAAAGGCACCTTTAAACCAAAATTCAAATCACACATCTTACAATACTAAGACACTCAGCAGTAAAAGGGTGTCTGCTGGTAAAAAATTCCAAACAATCCTAAAAGTACTTCACTACTAAAAGTGCTTTTAAAAAGAGCCGTTATTTTTCCCTCTATATTCAGTATTGTGTTTTCTGCGAACATGTAGTCTATTTAGATGGTTGTCGTGTGCACTTGAGTTGCTAAAGCGTTTTCAGTTGGGCATATGTCGAAAAGCAAAGAATTAGCCCTTTGAAAACCATCAGAACTGTCACACAAAAATAACATTTACCTATCTCACCAACTGACCAAACATAGGGCTTTTCCTTATGTATTATGTATTGTCGTGTTTTTTGTAGCATACTTGTGAAAACAGCCACCACTGTTGTAAATGATACTTTAAAGAGCATTATTTCATTTTTACAGTTGAAGGACAACCTGGACTGCCGTATATTACAGCTGTTTTACAATCAGCCAAAATTTTCTTAACAAACGTATGTTAAGAACAACTCCCATAGTGAAATTGAAGGAAAACAAATTGAAAATCCCCCTGCCATAGAGGAGCTAAAGAATCAACAATAAACGACTGCATGGATAGCTTGATGCACGAATGCATTGCGGACATGTTTGTCTCCAACCAAGAGAAAGTTCCAAAAAATCCCTTTTGTGCTTCTTATTATACAGTGACGTCAAAGACAGCCTTTTCTGCTGTTCATACATTCAGGGGTTATGGTTACACTAAACGACGTAGTTGTAGCCATACTGCCATCCAGATTTATTTTTTCCTTGCGAGCAGTCACAGGGTGTTTGTGCTGTCTGCCAACCGTTAGATGACCCCGCCCAAGTCTGTTAAGGGACCGTTTGACCGTTATAGAACGCGTCTTTTTGATTTTTTGGCACAGTTGGAAACGGTTGATTTTTATCCCTACCATTGTTTCCAAACACTATATAGGAATGTTTTGTGAACAACGGATAATAGCCGCTACTCGCATGTGTAGCAAAAGTGAGCGTACATACTCACCCTGGTCGTCCAGCCGTTGTCCGTTGCCCGTCTTTATCTGTCTGTACTGAACATTACCTTTGGATATTTCTCCAACGCTATGAAGTGAAGAAACACCAAATGTTGTATGTTGTATGGTAGGGATAAAAATCAACCGTTTCCAACTGTGCCAAAAAATCAAAAAGACGCGTTCTATAACGGTCAAACGGTCCCTTAACAGACTTGGGCGGGGTCATCTAACGGTTGGCAGACAGCACAAACACCCTGTGACTGCTCGCAAGGAAAAAATAAATCTGGATGGCAGTATGGCTACAACTACGTCGTTTAGTGTAACCATAACCCCTGAATGTATGAACAGCAGAAAAGGCTGTCTTTGACGTCACTGTATAATAAGAAGCACAAAAGGGATTTTTTGGAACTTTCTCTTGGTTGGAGACAAACATGTCCGCAATGCATTCGTGCATCAAGCTATCCATGCAGTCGTTTATTGTTGATTCTTTAGCTCCTCTATGGCAGGGGGATTTTCAATTTGTTTTCCTTCAATTTCACTATGGGAGTTGTTCTTAACATACGTTTGTTAAGAAAATTTTGGCTGATTGTAAAACAGCTGTAATATACGGCAGTCCAGGTTGTCCTTCAACTGTAAAAATGAAATAATGCTCTTTAAAGTATCATTTACAACAGTGGTGGCTGTTTTCACAAGTATGCTACAAAAAACACGACAATACATAATACATAAGGAAAAGCCCTATGTTTGGTCAGTTGGTGAGATAGGTAAATGTTATTTTTGTGTGACAGTTCTGATGGTTTTCAAAGGGCTAATTCTTTGCTTTTCGACATATGCCCAACTGAAAACGCTTTAGCAACTCAAGTGCACACGACAACCATCTAAATAGACTACATGTTCGCAGAAAACACAATACTGAATATAGAGGGAAAAATAACGGCTCTTTTTAAAAGCACTTTTAGTAGTGAAGTACTTTTAGGATTGTTTGGAATTTTTTACCAGCAGACACCCTTTTACTGCTGAGTGTCTTAGTATTGTAAGATGTGTGATTTGAATTTTGGTTTAAAGGTGCCTTTGGTTTGAACACCCCTACCCCTACGAGGCAGAAATACAAAGAAATAGAAGGAAATTGAGCCTACTTGGAACCAGACTTTAGTATGTTCCCATGGGGGGATTCACGGTGCGAATGACACTGCGTCAGCTTTTTCATTTATCTTTAGTATTTTCTTCAACTTTAACTTTTAGGACCATGTATGAGGTTGTGGCAAGCTAAATACACAACACGACGACGTCTCGGAAAAATAGTAAGGATTATATAGGGAAAAACAACAGTGTCAGTTAAAGTCCGTTTTGAAGGTGTTAGTGGTTGGGGATTTTGAAAAGCATCAGACATCAGGCAGATACAATCCTTTCTGCGTGTTCTGGTGCAGAAAGAGTTTTCAGTTTATACATTGGGGTGACCAGTAGATACCATTTTACAACCATACCCCCAAACGACATTTACAGAGCCCAAAGAAGGATTTGGGTCAATTTCAAAGCCATTTTTCCGTATGAAGCGCCAACTTTATATGAAAATGTGTTTAATAAACATCAAAGGACTGAGGTTGAACTTTCTGATAAGGGACATTTTAAACCTAGTCATTGTCACTTCAACGTTCCCTTCACTAAAGTGGCTAAGATGCCTGGACTATAAACGCAATGCAACGCAGCAAGACCGTATACTCGTAACATCGTCAGTCCACCGCTCACGGCAAAGGCAGTGAAATTGACAAGAAGAGCGTTGCGCTGAGAACGATAGCACGCTTTTCTGTACCTCTCTTCGTTTTAACTTTCTGAGCGTGTTTTTAATCCAAACATATCATATCTATATGTTTTTGGAATCAGGAACCGACAAGGAATAAGATGAAAGTGTTTTTAAATTGATTTCGACAATTTGATTTTGATAATAATTTTTATATATTTAATTTTCAGAGCTTGTTTTTAATCCAAATATAACAGTAGTGAATCGCTCTACACACACGCACACACGCACGCACACACACACGCACATACACCACGACCCTCGTTTCGATTCCCCCTCGATGTTAAAATATTTAGTCAAAACTTGACTAAATATAAAAACGGGCCTGGTTTGAGCAGTGACACAGGGAAATCTGTAGCCTACATCAAACCCCTGCAGCCCTACACAGAGAGAAATTCTCTCCTCAGAGTCCAGAGTCTTCGGAGTTGTCAGCGTTTGGAAACTTGATAGTCTGCTACCGACGGTGAGAAAGTTCTTGACCGCAGCATGGCAGGTCAAAATAACACACTGGGACCGAAGCCGCGGTGGAGCTTAATTGATACCGACATGGTTACTGCACAAACGGCTAGCTAAGCCCCTCCTCCCACTGCCACGTGCGAAGACTGCGATGGCGCGTGCTAGGACTGCGCCTAGACTGACTATCAAGTTTCCAAACACTGACAACTCCGAAGACTCTGTGGAGAGAATTTCTCTCTGTGTAGGGCTGCAGAGGTTTGATGTAGGCTACAGATTTCCCTGTGTCACTGCTCAAACCAGGCCCGTTTTTATATTTAGTCAAGTTTTGACTAAATATTTTAACATCGAGGGGGAATCGAAACGAGGGTCGTGGTGTATGTGTGTCTGTCTGTGCGTGTGTGTGTGTGTGTGTGTGTGTGTGTGTGTGTGTGTGTGTGTGTGTGTGTGTGTAGAGCGATTCAGACTAAACTACTGGACCGATCTTTATGAAATTTGACATGAGAGTTCCTGGGTATGAAATCCCCGAACGTTTTTTTCATTTTTTTGATAAATGTCTTTGATGACGTCATATCCGGCTTTTCGTGAAAGTTGAGGCGGCACTGTCACGCCCTCATTTTTCAACCTAATTGGTTGAAATTTTGGTCAAGTAATCTTCGACGAAGCCCGGACTTGGGTATTGCATTTCAGCTTGGTGGCTTAAAAATTAATTAATGACTTTGGTCATTAAAAATCTGAAAATTGTAAATAAAAATAAAAATTTATAAAACGATCCAAATTTACGTTTATCTTATTCTCCATCATTTGCTGATTCCAAAAACATATAAATATGTTATATTCGGATTAAAAACAAGCTCTGAAAATTAAATATATAAAAATTATTATCAAAATTAAATTGTCGAAATCAATTTAAAAACACTTTCATCTTATTCCTTGTCGGTTCCTGATTCCAAAAACATATAGATATGATATGTTTGGATTAAAAACACGCTCAGAAAGTTAAAACAAAGAGAGGTACAGAAACGCGTGCTATCCTTCTTAGCGCAACTACTACCCCGCTCTTCTTGTCAATTTCACTGCCTTTGCCATGAGCGGTGGACTGACGATGCTACGAGTATACGGTCTTGCTGAAAAATGGCATTGCGTTCAGTTTCATTCTGTGAGTTCGACAGCTACTTGACTAAATATTGTATTTTCGCCTTACGCGACTTGTTATATTTAGTCAAGTTTTGACCAAATATTTTAACATCGAGGGGGAATCGAGACGAGGGTCGTGGTGTATGTGTGTCTGTCTGTCTGTGCGTGTGTGTGTGTGTGTGTGTGTGTGTGTGTAGAGCGATTCAGACTAAACTACTGGACCGATCTTTATGAAATTTGACATGAGAGTTCCTGGGTATGAAATCCCCGAACGTTTTTTTCATTTTTTTGATAAATGTCTTTGATGACGTCATATCCGGCTTTTCGTGAAAGTTGAGGCGGCACTGTCACGCCCTCATTTTTCAACCAAATTGGTTGAAATTTTGGTCAAGTAATCTTCGACAAAGCCCGGACTTCGGTATTGCATTTCAGCTTGGTGGCTTAAAAATTAATTAATGACTTTGGTCATTAAAAATCTGAAAATTGTAAAAAAAAAATAAAAATTTATAAAACGATCCAAATTTACGTTTATCTTATTCTCCATCATTTGCTGATTCTAAAAACATATAAATATGTTATATTCGGATTAAAAACAAGCTCTGAAAATTAAATATATAAAAATTATTATCAAAATTAAATTGTCCAAATCAATTTAAAAACACTTTCATCTTATTCCTTGTCGGTTCCTGATTCCAAAAACATATAGATATGATATGTTTGGATTAAAAACACGCTCAGAAAGTTAAAACAAAGAGAGGTACAGAAAAGCGTGCTATCCTTCTTAGCGCAACTACTACCCCGCTCTTCTTGTCAATTTCACTGCCTTTGCCATGAGCGGTGGACTGACGATGCGAGTATACGGTCTTGCTGAAAAATGGCATTGCGTTCAGTTTCATTCTGTGAGTTCGACAGCTACTTCACTAAATGTTGTATTTTCGCCTTACGCGACTTGTTTTATATTTAGTCAAGTTTTGACTAAATATTTTAACATCGAGGGGGAATCGAAACGAGGGTCGTGGTGTATGTGCGTGTCGTGCGTGTGTGCGTGTGTGTGTGTGTGTGTAGAGCGATTCAGACTAAACTACTGGACCGATCTTTATGAAATTTGACATGAGAGTTCCTGGGTATGAAATCCCCGAACGTTTTTTTCATTTTTTTGATAAATGTCTTTGATGACGTCATATCCGGCTTTTCGTGAAAGTTGAGGCGGCACTGTCACGCCCTCATTTTTCAACCAAATTGGTTGAAATTTTGGTCAAGTAATCTTCGACGAAGCCCGGACTTGGGTATTGCATTTCAGCGTGGTGGCTTAAAACTTAATTAATGACTTTAGTCATTAAAAATCTGAAAATTGTAAAAAAGATATTTTTTTTATAAAACGATCCCAATTTACATTCATCTTATTTTCCATCATTTGCTGATTCCAAAAACATATAAATATGTTATATTTGGATTAAATACAAGCTCTGAAAATTAAATATATAAAAATTATTATCAAAATTAAATTTTCGAAATCAATTCAAAAACACTTTCATCTTATTCCTTGTTGGTTCCTGATTCCAAAAACATATAGATATGATATGTTTGGATTAAAAACACGCTCAGAAAGTTAAAACAAAGAGAGGTACAGAAAAGCGTGCTGTCCTTCTTAGCGCAACTACTACCCCGCTCTTCTTGTCAACTTCACTGCCTTTGCCATGAGCGGTGGACTGACGATGCTACGAGTATACGGTCTTGCTGAAAAATGGCATTGCGTTCAGTTTCATTCTGTGAGTTCGACAGCTACTTGACTAAATATTGTATTTTCACCTTACGCGACTTGTTTTAAACTTCGAGCACAGAAAGACTGATCAAAGTTTACTCAGCTGAAAGGTTGAAAGATACATATCTGACCAAGTGCAGGCTTTCTGAACTTTTTGAATCATTATGACTTATGCTCAGCAATAACAGACACATACACACACACTGACACACACACACACACACACACACACACACACACACACACACACACACACACAGTCACAGTCACACATATATATATATACACACATATAACACAACAAGCTAAGCTCACACTTAAAGCCTACACCTATACATATGTACATCTAGAAAGGAATGGTTTTTCATGTTCTGTCAAGGTCATAAAATGGCTTATACCCTTAGTAGGAATGTAAGACAAAGTAAAGAATACCCCCACAAAATTCGAGGAGGTAAATGAGGACGGGATAGGGGTATGACTTTAAATTACAACAGTATCGGGGAGCGTGTCTTTAGTGCGTGCACGTGCTTCTAACACTGAGATTATGCTTTAAATGTCTTCCGTGTTTGTATGAGTTGTATCACGAAACAACAACAAAAAGCATTAAAACTTAGCGATGTCAAGTTAAGAATAAAACAACCCCATGTTTATCCTTGCATGAGAGTGTCACTAATTCTGCAAACACATCACCTCGCTGTTCAGACAATTTGGCAGGGTAATAAGCCTAGATGCTATCTTTCCGAAAGTAATAACTTGACTAAAGACATTGTGAGAAGGTACACCAACACCCCAGGTGTCGTGGCGATGCAGGAACTATAACCCGCTTTTTCCGACACTAGTCTGATTGTCTACCCGCACTTAGAAACAGGAAGCATGCATGTATCCCCTGCACTGGGAGGGGGTGGGGGAGCTTTATTGCTTAGGTGAGCTTTGTAGGGAGCTATCTGTACCCACCAGTGTAGGATCGGCTTCTAAACACTACTTCTTGGATTTAGTTTTGTCGTGTGTGAAAATGTTTACCAACTAAAGCAAAATAACTGAGCAGTCTATAATTATTTCTTTCAGACAGAGCTCATTCCTTTCAAACTCTCATTGTTTTCAATTATAACTTCGAAATTGTGATCGAAATTCGGCTTTTCGTTCATGCTGCCGCTGATTTCGTGTGTGTATCTGCATGTATCGCATTTACTGAAAAGTTGCTGAGATATATGTATGAATTCTCATTTACACCCGGTGTGTAAGGAAAACATTGAATACATTGACCTTTTTCACGACAGACAGATAACTACAGCCTTTACTTGTATGTAGATTGATGTTTTTCCTTTTTATATTCCTTTTAAAATTGATAAATATTTTTAAACCTTTCTCGGAACAGCTTTCGCAATTCATGTCCACCCACAGGCGCCGGACTATTCTGAATAACAGCGACTGCTCAAAGAACAACACCTTAAAAAAAAAACATGGCTTTAATTTAAATGTAGCAGCATTAACACTAAATGTTTGTTATAATGCAGTAAAACTATTACATATCTGATTATTCTTGTTCACCTATTTCGTCTCCTCTACCCCCGTGTATTGTATGTGCCTCTTGTTTTATCAGTTATGGACTGGGCAGAGCTGCGACTTCGGCTCTCAGTGTCAAATTTCCGAAGGCCGAGGGAGGTGTTTAACTAACCGTATCAGCACGCGCGCTTATCGTGCATTCCGAACGCGTGTTCTGGAGTGACTGACAGGGGCTCAAGTTCTCCCTTCCTTAAAAATAAGGGAGTCTGGACTGGACCGCGTCTGAACTGGTAAGGCGAAAATACAATATTTAGTCAAGTAGCTGCCATTTTTCAGCAAGACCGTATACTCGTAGCATCGTCAGTCCACCGCTCATGGCAAAGGCAGTGAAATTGACAAGAAGAGCGGGGTAGTAGTTGCGCTAAGAAGGATAGCACGCTTTTCTGTACCTCTCTTTGTTTTAACTTTCTGAGCGTGTTTTTAATCCAAACATATCATATCTATATGTTTTTGGAATCAGGAACCGACAAGGAATAAGATGAAAGTGTTTTTAAATTGATCTGGACAAATTAATTTTGATAATAATTTTTATATATTTAATTTTCAGAGCTTGTTTTTAATCCGAATATAACATATTTATATGTTTTTGGAATCAGCAAATGATGGAGAATAAGATAAACGTAAATTTGGATCGTTTTATAAATTTTTATTTTTTTTTACAATTTTCAGATTTTTAATGACCAAAGTCATTAATTAATTTTTAAGCCACCAAGCTGAAATGCAATACCGAACCCCGGGCTTCGTCGAAGATTACTTGACCAAAATTTGAACCAATTTGGTTGAAAAATGAGGGCGTGACAGTGCCGCCTCAACTTTCACGAAAAGCCGGATATGACGTCATCAAAGACATTTATCAAAAAAATGAAAAAAACGTTCGGGGATTTCATACCCAGGAACTCTCATGTCAAATTTCATAAAGATCGGTCCAGTAGTTTAGTCTGAATCGCTCTACACACACACACACACACACACACGCACAGACAGACAGACAGACACACATACACCACGACCCTCGTCTCGATTCCCCCTCGATGTTAAAATATTTAGTCAAAACTTGACTAAATATAAAAAGGGAGAGAGAGAGAGAGAGAGAGAGAGAGAGAGAGAGAGAGAGAGAGAGAGAGAGAGAGAGAGAGAGAGATGAAGAGAGAGATAGAGAGATAAGAAGAGAGAGAGCGAGAGAGAGAGAGAGAGAGAGAGAGAGAGAGAGAGAGGGGGGGAGAGAGAAGAGAGAGAGGGAAAAGAGAGAGAGAGAGAAGAAGAGAGATGGAGAGAGAAGAGAAAGAGATAAAAAGACAGAGAGAGAGAGAGAGAAAAGAGAGAGAGAGAGAGAGAGAGAGAGAGAGAGAGAGAGAAGTCAAAGTTAAATGTAATTAAAACAAAACGGTAGACAAAAAATAGCGCGCAAATTAAAAACCCAGGGCGTGGCGAGGAAGGATCTTAACTCTGGCATCATATTATCTTGTGAGGTTAGCGTGTGTTGAGCAATATCTGAAATGCAAAACAGCATGACTACTGAATATCTGACTCACTTCCTGGGCTGAACGCCAAGCAGAAGCAGGAGCTTGAGAGCAAAGCGCTTGTGGAGGTTGCTCTCTTCTATTGCTATGGCAACGATCAGCCCGCCCAACAGTAGGAATATCACATCCTGAAAAGAAAGGAACCACAGACAAATGAAAAGTCAAAGGCACAGATTTATGCAAAAATGCGAACACAAATGAGTGCCATTTACAATATACTGTTGTAGCTTACTAGAGAAACAAATGCACGTGGGCATTTTCAAGCTGAACAAGAAGGGCAAAGCCCATACGACTCACATGCTTGACCTTGACCTTTACATGACCTTGACCTTCAGCTAAACCTAGCAATGACATCATACACTAAGAACTGCTTTACACATTTTTCCTACCAAAATACATGTGACCTTGACCCAAGGTCAAGGTCATGCAACACAAAGCTGTTAATTCAAGACATAGGAAGTACAATGGTGCTTATTGGCTCTTTCTACCATGAGATATGGTCACTTTTAGTGGTTCACTACCTTATTTTGGTCACATTTCATAAGGGTCAAAGTGACCTTGACCTTGATCATATGTGACCAAATGTGTCTCATGATGAAAGCATAACATGTGCCCCACATAATTTTTAAGTTTGAAACAGTTATCTTCCATAGTTCAGGGTCAAGGTCACTTCAAAATATGTATACAATCCAACTTTGAAGAGCTCCTGTGACCTTGACCTTGAAGCAAGGTAAACCAAACTGGTATCAAAAGATGGGGCTTACTTTGCCCTATATATCATATATAGGTGAGGTATTAAATCTCAAAAACTTCACAGAAAATTGGAAAAATGTGAAAAATAGCTGTTTTTAGACAACATTTATGGCCCCTGCGACCTTGACCTTGAAGCAAGGTCAAGATGCTATGTATGTTTTTTTGGGGCCTTGTCATCATACACCATCTTGCCAAATTTGGTACTGATAGACTGAATAGTGTCCAAGAAATATCCAACGTTAAAGTTTTCCGGACGGCCGGACGGACGGCCGGACGGACGGACGGACGGGGGGAACGGACGGACGGACGACTCGGAACGGACGGACGGACGACTCGGGTGAGTACATAGACTCACTTTTGCTTCGCATGTGAGTCAAAAATGAACGAGGATGGGGCCTCGAGGCATTATCGACACCCTATATTTTGTCAAAACTGAACGCCCCAGAAACTTATGCTTTTGAAATGTTGATTTACACCAAAAAATATACTCTCCCGTAAAAAATAAAAAATAAATCACCCGCCGTGCCTAACAAAAACAAAAAACAAAAAACTTCCAATGACTGATGGAACCTGAGCCGGTGTGCAAGGTTCTTGTGCACGAACCAAAAGTGGGTGCCACCCACACGGGGAAGAAAATAGCACGGGGTCTGATTCGTTAAAATCACAACAAATTTCAATTTCAACCAATCCAACACCGTAGCTGGGTCCCGTTGAGTTGGTTACTTCCTCGTGCACCTCGCCCCAGGAGTCGAGATAAACTGCATTGAGGGTACTGTTTAACCCGGACTAAATTCTCTAACTTCAACTCTTGCACACCGGCCCTGAACGCTCACCTTGAAGTAGATCTGGCACACCTGCCCTGAACGCTCACCTTGAAGTAGATCTGGCACACCTGCCCTGAACGCTCACCTTGAAGTAGATCTGGCACACCTGCCCTGAACGCTCACCTTGAAGTAGATCTGGCACACCGGCCCTGAACGCTCACCTTGGAGTAGATCTGGCACACCTGCCCTGAACGCTCACCTTGAAGTAGATCTGGCACACCTGCCCTGAACGCTCACCTTGAAGTAGATCTGGCACACCTGCCCTGAACGCTCACCTTGAAGTAGATCTGGCACACCTGCCCTGAACGCTCACCTTGGAGTAGATCTGGCACACCTGCCCTGAACGCTCACCTTGAAGTAGATCTGGCACACCTGCCCTGAACGCTCACCTTGAAGTAGATCTGGCACACCGGCCCTGAACGCTCACCTTGGAGTAGATCTGGCACACCTGCCCTGAACGCTCACCTTGAAGTAGATCTGGCACACCTGCCCTGAACGCTCACCTTGAAGTAGATCTGGCACACCTGCCCTGAACGCTCACCTTGAAGTAGATCTGGCACACCGGCCCTGAACGCTCACCTTGGAGTAGATCTGGCACACCTGCCCTGAACGCTCACCTTGAAGTAGATCTGGCACACCGGCCCTGAACGCTCACCTTGAAGTAGATCTGGCACACCGGCCCTGAACGCTCACCTTGGAGTAGATCTGGCACACCTGCCCTGAACGCTCACCTTGAAGTAGATCTGGCACACCAGCCCTGAACGCTCACCTTGGAGTAGATCTGGCACACCTGCCCTGAACGCTCACCTTGAAGTAGATCTGGCACACCTGCTTGGAGGGCATGATTCCGAGCAGAGGCAGCATGAGGACCGGAAGGAGAGCCGTGACGGCCAGGGGAAGCGACTCTGTGACCCAGTACACCGCCATCACTAGCAGCACATAGCTACACTTGGACTCCTGTAAACAATACATCACCAGTAACACATAGCTACACTTGGACTCCTGTAAACAGTACATCACCAGTAACACATAGCTACATTGGATTCCTGTAAACAGTACATCACCAGCAACACATAGCTACACTTGGACTCCTGTAAACAATACATCACCAGTAACAAATAGCTACACTTGGACTCCTGTAAACAATACATCACCAGTAACACATAGCTACACTTGGACTCCTGTAAACAGTACATCACCAGCAACACATAGCTACACTTGGACTCCTGTAAACAATACATCACCAGTAACACGTAGCTACACTTGGACTCCTGTAAACAATACATCACCAGTAACACATAGCTACACTTGGACTCCTGTAAACAGTACATCACCAGTAACACATAGCTACACTTGGATTCCTGTAAACAATACATCACAAGTAACACATAGCTACACTTGGACTCCTGTAAACAATACATCACAAGTAACACATAGCTAGCTACACTTGGACTCCTGTAAACAGTACATCACCAGTAACACATAGCTACACTTGGACTCCTGTAAACAGTGCATCACCAGTAACACATAGCTACACTTGGACTCCTGTAAACAATACATCACCAGTAACACGTAGCTACACTTGGACTCCTGTAAACAGTATATCACCAGTAACACATAGCTACACTTTGACTCCTGTAAACAATACATCACCAGTAACACGTAGCTACACTTGGACTCCTGTAAACAGCAACAAGCGATATCAAAACATCAAGTCAATCTGTCAACCAACAACTAAAGGATCAACACTGAAAATCAGGGATCAGTTGTCAACAGTACTAACAGGGTTGGTTAGCCAAAACCTGAAGACCAAGACTTGTCCGCAAAGCTTGCTTACATGTATATAGGACACTTTTCGTTATGTTTGAACACATGTTAAAAGTAAATATAACAAATGTATATACTTTTGGATTCAGGAAACAATAACCAATCCAAAACAATTTATTTTATTTTATCTGATATTAGCATTTCAAATCTATTTATATTGTTTATCTTTTCAATGAACAAATGAAATAATCAATGTGTAAGCTTCCAGGCCGAAATAGCTTGCACTGATCCAATTTGATTAAAAAATGAGGTCGCCACAGTGCTGCCTTAATTTTTTTTATTATTTTTTTTTTTAGAAAACCAGCACTAGAGGAACGAGGGCTACAGGTGTGAAGATCATAAGATGACTTACCTGTGAGCTATCTGACAGAGGATCGAAGACTACAGGTGTGAAGATGATGACAAAGGTAACTTACTTATGAGCTACATGACAGAGGAACGAAAACTACGGGTGTGAAGATGATGACAAGATGACTTACCTGCGAGCTACCAGGCAGAGGAACGAAGACTACAGGTGTGAAGATGATGACAAGATGACTTACCTATGAGCTACCAGGCAGAGGAACGAAGACTACAGGTGTGAAGATGATGACAAGATGACTTACCTGCGAGCTACCAGGCAGAGGAACGAAGATTACAGGTGTGAAGACGATGACAAGATGACTTACCTGCGAGCTACCAGGCAGAGGAATGAAGATTACAGGTGTGAAGATGATGACAAGAAGACTTACCTGTGAGCTACCAGGCAGAGGAACGAAGACTACAGGTGTGAAGATGATGACAAGATGACTTACCTGTGAGCTACCAGGCAGAGGAACGAAGACTACAGGTGTGAAGATGATGACAAGATGACTTACCTGTGAGCTACCAGGCAGAGGAATGAAGATTACAGGTGTGAAGATGATGACAAGATGATTTACCTGTGAGCTACCAGGCACAGGAACGAAGATTACAGGTGTGAAGATGATGACAAGATGACTTACCTATGAGCTACCAGGCACAGGAACGAAGACTACAGGTGTGAAGATGATGACAAGATGATTTACCTGTGAGCTACCAGGCACAGGAACGAAGACTACAGGTGTGAAGATGATGACAAGATGATTTACCTGTGAGCTACCAGGCACAGGAACGAAGACGACAGGTGTGAAGATGATGACAAGATGATTTACCTGTGAGCTACCAGGCAGAGGGACAAGGATTACAGGTGTGAAGATGATGACCAGATAACTTACCTGCGAGCTACCTGACAGAGGAACGAAGATTACAGGTGTTAAGATGATGACAAGATGACTTACCTGTGAGGTACCTGACAAAGGAACGAAGACTACAGGTGTAAAGATAAAATTAATGACTTACTTGTGAGCTACCTGGCAGCACCAGAGGAACGAGGATTACAGGTGTGAGGAAGATGACAAAGGTCCTCCACACAGCACGTGCGTCTTGGAGAAACCCCATCTTCACCGTGTCACTGTTCTTTCTTTGCTCTTACTTTCTCTGTTTGTCTATTGACAGGTGAAAGAAGTAAACGCCTTGAGTTTTTATTCTTTTTCTGACCGACAATTTTTGACGATGAGTTTGCCGTTACTTATCAGTACGATTGATGCTCAAAACTGATCTGATTGCGAGTTACTATTGGTGTTTTTTCTGTCTTTTCTTGTCTCCCTCCTCCTCCTTCTCCTCCTTCTTCTCTTCTTCTTCTTCTTCTTCTTCTTCTTGTCAGATCCTTTGGACTTCGCTTGCACGTCTATAAACAAGACGATCACTCAAACAAATTTCACAAAACTGCTCTATTCTTCTCAGGGATAAGTGCCTATATCTCCGTGTCTATATCTAGTCATGAAGAGCACAGTTTACGGATGACAACATCAGCTCCATACAATACCCCGCTCACTTGTAGCAACAGTGACAAGGTGTCTTTCAATTTTTGGAAGAAACACAGAGCTGAGACAGTCGTCCCTGTTACTTGGGTAACTGTGTCATTCATCTGATGATCTTAGCAGTCGTCGGGTAAAGTCTGTGTTCAGTGGAACCCCCTTTTAAGACCTCACAAAATCTGAGAAAAACAGGTCTTAAAACAGGAGTGTCTTAAAACAGGTACCGGCACGGTTGGCCTAGTGGTAAGGCGTCCGCCCCGTGATCGGGAGGTCGTGGGTTCGAACCCCGGCCGGGTCATACCTAAGACTTTAAAATAGGCAATCTAGTGGCTGCTCCGCCTGGCGTCCGGCATTATGGGGTTAGCGCTAGGACTGGTTGGTCCGGTGTCAGAATAATGTGACTGGGTGAGACATGGAGCCTGTGCTGCGACTTCTGTCTTGTGTGTGGCGCACGTTAAATGTCAAAGCAGAACCGCCCTGATATGGCCCTTCGTGGTCGGCTGGGCGTTAAGCAAACAAACAAACTTAAATCAGGAGTGTCTTAAAATCGGGGTAAATTTACAAAGGTTCTGAACAGAAAATCTGAAAAAATAGGCTCTTAAAAAGGGGGGGAAGTCTTTAATCAAGGGGCCTTGACAGGGGGGTTCCACTGTTCTTGGACACTGTAACTGTATCTGTCTGAGCCCCGGTGTAACACGAAATTTGTACTCCACAAAAAATTGACTCTGGAGTAAAAATTTTGTACGAAAAATGCACCCCACAAGGAACGAAAAAATTACTCCATCCACGAAATTTTTACTCCCAGGGACAAGATTTTTACTCCCTGGTTTATATTTCGCGGTGAACGTTCGTACTCATGGGATCACAAGCCAAGCGTCATTTTACTGTCGTGACATACCACTAGCGCGATATCCCATTTTGGTGCAATCCCGTTTTGCCGCCGTCCCATTTTGGCCCCATCCCATTTTCGCGACATTTCACAAGCCAAACGTCATTTTACTTACCGTGTCTTAACATTAGCGTGACATCCCACTTTAACACCATCCCATTTGACATTTTCGTTTCATTCTACTTGCCAAGCCTCACTTTACTATATTGCTTCAATCAACTGGAGCGAAATCCCATTTTGCGGCAATCCGAAATGTCGCGAAATAGGGATGGCGGTGAAATGGGATGGCGGCAAAACGGCATGGCGCCAAAATTAAATGTGGCACTAGTGGTATGACACGGTAGTAAAATAACGCTTGGCTTGTGAAATATCACGAAAATGGGATGGGGGCGACATGGGAAAGCGGCGAAACGGGATTGCGCCAACATGGGAAGTGGAGCTAGTGATTTATGACACAGAAGTAAAATGACGCTTGGCTTGAGAAATGTCGCGAAAATGTGATGGGGGCGAAACGGAATGGCGCCAAAATGGGATATCCGGATAGCGATATGATACGATAGTAAAATGACGATTGGCTTTGTGAAATGGGCCAAAAATGGAATTGGGGGCGAAATGGGATAACGCCCATATGGGATCTCGTGAAAACAGAATGTCGCGCTAACATTCCCTCCACCTTTTCCACCACCAGGACTGACAGGGGAGAGGGGAGTAAACGTTTCGTACGAAAGTTTTACTCGGGAGTACACCTGTCGTGTTGGAGTAATTTATTCGTTATCTATTTGTCAGGGGAGTACAACAATAACAATAACAATAACAATAACAACACTTTATTGTCCATTAAAATGTCATATAAAAATAGAAATTTTTCTTCGGCACACCCTGCCTGCCTGTAAACGATTATGACAACCATTGGACAAAAGGACAACACACATAAAACATAGGTTCACGTATGTAATAACAAGCACACCTATCATACTTCCAATAACACTGACCTAAAGTGTTGTCCGTGTCATCTTTAAATGGAATAAACTTGTTGTGGGAGTAATTTTCTCGGGTTATGGGGGAGTTATTTTTTCGTAAAGGGAGTCAATGTTTGGTACGAAATTTTTACTCCGGAGTAAAAATCTCGTGGGAGTAATTTTCTCGTGTTACACCGGCCTGATGATTTTATCAGTTGATGGTGAACTCTTGTGTAATGGAATTAAAAGCGCTACCAACAGCCATTCCCTGTTGGCCTAATTTGAACACTCCATGGCTTGTCATGCGTGAAAGAGTGACCTGGCAACTCACTCCATGAAGAGGTGACTTTGTGATGAAACAGGTTATGCAATAATTTAAATGGGCCGTTTGACACAAATCGAAAGCCGGAGAAAGCTCCCCAGACCATCACAGAGCCTCCGCCAAAACGCTGTCGTTCCAGAACAGCGCCTTCTGCGAAGCGCTCTCCGCGACGTCTCCACACTCGGGTGCGACCATCAGCAGGTTCCAAGCAAAAGCGGGACTCATCTGTAAACAACACCTGAGCCCACTGCTGACGTTGCCATCTCACATGTATGGAAAGCCGTTTGGCTCATAACCATTACACGTGTAATAAATAATTCATACACGTGTAATAAATAATTTATACACGTGTATTTATTTCTTACACGTGTATAAATTATTTACAGCACGTGTAATTTATCTTTTTTTATTCCCCCCTCTGCTTCTTTACCTCTGTAAACTTGTAGAGCTAGTTATTTTTCGATAATGACCCAGCAACCAAACAAATAACGAGCCAGCAACAGCCTGAATCCTCGATAGTGCAATGGGTTGAGAAGCTGTTCTGTTTCGGTACTACTTTTGCGACTGAAAAGTTCCGAACGCTCTAATGTACGAAGTATACATTTCTGGAGCAAACGATACAAACATACCGCATTTAAATTGACAACTACAGGCCTGAACACATGAATCTCCATATCAAATCCATGAGTTCGGTTGTTTTCTGAATCTAGATCTGCCGTGCACAAACCGTTCATCACAAGCAAATTCCCAAGGCAAGTAACTCATACTCTAGCGACAAGAGTAGTTCCCCATCTTTTAACGCAGTTTCTTCGACAACACTGACTGCAATCCGACGGTCAGTTTTTAACAATATTTCATTTTATAAACAGATCACACGCAACCAAATGCACACATCTCATCAATTTAAACAAAATAAAGCGGTTTCATACACTATTTTCCCCAGAAAACTGAACTTCATACAGTAATTAACGTTGGAACACGGGTGCAAATGTTCGTCTGCTAGTCCCATTTGACGAAAGAACATTATCTTAAGCGATACTAAAACATAAAAAGAACACACAATATCTGCCTTTACCGCCACAGCAGAATAACAGCATATCTGTGTACTTGATTTTAGTCCAAAACAGGGAAACTGACAAGAAGTGTAAACAGAATGGAATGATTTGCACGGAACTATACAACCGAGCATTAGTCGATCGCCTGCGCAGGTTGACTGGTTGAGTGATTCGGATTCGATGAAACTTTCGCACAAAAACTCCTGTTTTCTTTGAATAACTGAAGAAAGGAGGAATAAAGAGGTTACACACCTCGTCTCAGTGATTATTAAAAATAATGGTCTCAGTTCGCGGTCATGAAAAAGCTCGCTGAAGCTCGCATTTTTCATGATCCGCTAACTTCGACCATTATTTTTAATAATCACTGAGACTCGGCATGTAACCTCTACACATTTAGTCAAGTTTTGACTAAATGTTTTAACTTAGAGGGCGGAATCGAGACGAGGGTCGTGGTGTATTAAACTATATGTGTGTGTGTGTGTGTGTGTGTGTGTGTGTGTGTGTGTGTGTGTGTGTGTGTGTGTCTGTGTGTTTGTGTGTGGGTGTGCGAGTGTGTTTGTGTGTGTCTGTCTCTGTGTGTGTGTAGAGCGATTCAGAGTAAACTACTGGACCGATCTTTATGAAATTTGACATGAGAGTTCCTGGGAATGATATCCCCGGACGGGGTTGTTTTTTTCGATAAATGTCTTTGATGACGTTATATCCGGCTTTTTGTACAAGTTGAGGCGGCACTATCACACCCTCATTGTTCAATCAAATTGATTGAAATATTGGCCAAGCAATCTTCGACGAAGGCCGGACTTCGGTATTGCATTTCTGTTTGGTGGCTTAAAAATTAATTAATGACTTTGGTCATTAAAAATCTGAAAATTGTAAAAAAAAATTTCAAAAAAAATTATAAAACGATCCAAATTTATTTTCATCTTATTCTTCATCATAAAAATTATGATCAAAATGACATTTCTGAAATCGTTTTAAAAACTATTTCATCTTATTCCTTGTCGGTTCCTGATTCCCAAAACATATAGATATGATATGTTTGGATTAAAAACACGCTCAGAAAGTTAAAACGAAGAGAGGTACAGTAAAGCGTGCTATGAAGCACAGCGCAACCGCTACCGCGCCAAACAGGCTCGTCACTTTCACTGCCTTTTGCACTAGCGGCGGACTACGTTCAGTTTCATTCTGTGAGTTCCACAGCTTGACTAAATGTAGTAATTTCGCCTTACGCGACTTGTTTCTTATGCTATGGAAAAGCCGTTTGGCTCATAACCTATACACGTGCAATAAATAATTCAAACACGTGTATGTAATCATTTCTTACACGTACATGAAATATTTATTACACGTGTATTTAATCATTTCTTACACGTGTATTAATCATTTCTTACTCGTGCATTAATCATTTATTACACATGTATTAATCATTTATTACACGTGCATTAATCATTTAATACACGTGTATTTAATCATTTTTTACATGTAATTTTATAGCGCTATTCTAGAAAAATGTCTACTCTTAGCGCTTTACAATACATACATCGACCAAGCATACTATACACGCACAGGCAAAGAAACCGACCAAACATAACCAACAAACTATACATGCACAGGCAAAGAAAGCGACCAAGCATACAATACACGCACAGGCAAGATAACGACCAAACATAAACAAACATACTATGACCAAACATAACCAACATACTATACGCGCGCAGGCAAAGAGAACAATCAGCACATGAAATATTTATTACACGTGTGTTTAATCATTTGTTACACGTGTATGAATTATATATTACACGTGTATTTATCATTTACTACACGTGTATTAATTATTTATTACACGTGTAAGAATCATTCCGTACAAGCGTTTAAAATGCAGGAATCACGTGGTTTAGCGCTTAAAAACTCGGACTGGGAATCCACATGAAAAACACTATACTGATGCGTCTTCATCGCAAACTTCTTCTGGCTCATTACCAGACTGCAACAAATTGATGCAATGGTTCACCTTTTGGCGGGTCTGATAAAAAAATCCCCTCTAGCGGCGTCGCCATTTTAAGAGATCACTCGCGCGCGAACCGGAAGTAGTATAGACGAGATTCGTTGCTTTGCAAGTCGTATATTTTCCGATTCAAGTTTTAATTTATTACAGGTGTATTTAATCATTTACTACACGTGTATTTAATCATTTCTTACACGTGTATGAATTATTTATTACACGTGTATTAATAATTTATTACACGTGTATTAATAATTTATTACACGTGCATTAATCATTTATTACACGTGTATTAATCATTTATTACACGTGTATAAATCATTTATTACGCGTGTATTAATCATTTATTACGCGTGTATTAATCATTTATTACACGTGTATTAATCATTTTTTACGCGTGTAATGGTTATGAGCCAAACGGCTTTCCATAGTCGACAGAGGGAAGTTCGCCGATCTACTCCAAACAGTGCTACACGAAGTGTCTTATGGAAAGCATGTCAAACCCGTACACAGATTTCGCCGCTCACAGAATTATTTTATTTCATAATTATACGAACCACGTCAACAGCTAGCGCACATCAACAAATGCTACAAATACCTCAACACAAAGAACAGCAACAAGAACGACAATGTCAGCAACAACAACAACATCAATAACCATTTTAATTCCACATAAATTCAGCACCGCTAAACCTGCATCGGGGTTCGAGATTCTTGTTTTGCAAAACAGTTTTTTTCCGATCTCCCAGGTCACTTTATGTGCAGACCTGCCTTATCCCCCTTCGTGTGTACACGCAAGCACAAGACCAAGTGCGCACGGAAAAGATCCTGTAATCCATGTCAGAGTTCACATGGTTATGGAAACACAAAAATACCCAGCATGCTTCCTCCGAAAGCGGCGTATGGCTGGCTGATTGGCGGGGAAAAAACGGTCATACACGTAAAAACCCACTTGTGAAAAAACATGAGTGAACGTGGGAGTTTCAGCCCATAAACGAAGAAGAGAAGAAGAAGCAATACACATCAGCCAACATCAACAACAAGGACAACCCACTTCTTAGCAATTGTCCAACAGTTCTGTTTCAAGACAACTCACTTCTTAGCATTGATTATTGCAACTCTGTTCTTTCTGGTGTCATCTCAACTCTCCTCAGCCGCCTCCAAAAGGTTCAGAACTGTGCTGCTAGAGTTGTGCTTCGTAAGCGCAAAACACGTCGCGCCACACCTCTCCTCAAAAAGCTCCATTGGCTTCCCGTTGATGCCAGGGTGGAATACAACATTGCATGTCTCTCTTTTAGGCACTTCGAGAACACCCTTCCCCCATACCTATCATCAGAACTGAGCATCTACGAGCCCTCTCGCTCTCTCGGGTCCAGCTCTGGAAAGCTCCTCAAAGTACCAACATTTAAACTGGAAACGTACGGAAAGATATCCTTTAAGTAGCAGGGCCCATCTGTTTGGAATTCACTGCGCGCTGACCTTCACAACTGCTCTTCCATATCTCGGTTCTAATCAAAACTAAAAACACACCTTTTCCGCAAACATTTACCGTAAAATACATTTTCAAGCCTGGTCCGTTCCTGATGGTCACTTTTGTCCCATGTGCTGTACATAGCTTTTCACGTTCGTGTTTTGCGCGCGCGTGAGTGCGTATGTTAATGATAATGTATTCTTGTGCAATTTGCTTTATAGTGTGTAGTGCTTGTGTGTACCCATGCGTGTGTTTGTGACAATGTTTTTTTTAGAGCAATGTGTTATTCATTGATATGTGTGTGATTGCACGTTAAATGATGTTTTCCTCGCGCCCCCTAATTGGCGTAGAGGCGCGTCCCCCGGGTGGTGGATGGGGGAGCCTTCTCTACTAACTTCTGAGAGAAGGTCGCATCACTCTCGATGCCGTGAACCTAATTAGGATCTTTTTCTTGTTTCTTTATTTCTGCCTCCCCAAAGTCCTTTTACTTTCCTTTTCTCACCCATAAAATTCTTCACTTATTACCCTTGTTAAGTGGTTCTTGTATAGAATATAGTCAATGTTTGTAAAGATTTTAGTCAAGCAGTATGTAAGAAATGTTTAGTCCTTTGTGCTGGAAACTTGCATTCTCCCAGTAAGGTCATATATTGTACTACGTTGCAAGCCCCTGGAGCAATTTTTATATTTAGTCAAGTTTTGACTAAATATTTTAACATCGAGGGGGAATCGAAACGAGGGTCGTGGTGTATGTGCGTGTGTGCGTGCGTGTGTGCGTGCGTGTGTGCGTGTGTGTGTGTGTGTGTAGAGCGATTCAGACTAAACTACTGGACCGATCTTTATGAAATTTGACATGAGAGTTCCTGGGTATGAAATCCCCGAACGTTTTTTTCATTTTTTTGATAAATGTCTTTGATGACGTCATATCCGGCTTTTCGTGAAAGTTGAGGCGGCACTGTCACGCCCTCATCTTTCAACCAAATTGGTTGAAATTTTGGTCAAGTAATCTTCGACGAAGCCCGGACTTCGGTATTGCATTTCAGCTTGGTGGCTTAAAAATTAATTAATGACTTTGGTCATTAAAAATCTGAAAATTGTAAAAAAAATAAAAATTTATAAAACGATCCAAATTTACGTTTATCTTATTCTCCATCATTTGCTGATTCCAAAAACATATAAATATGTTATATTCGGATTAAAAACAAGCTCTGAAAATTAAATATATAAAAATTATTATCAAAAATTTTTTTTCGAAATCAATTTAAAAACACTTTCATCTTATTCCTTGTCGGTTCCTGATTCCAAAAATATATAGATATGATATGTTTGGATTAAAAACACGCTCAGAAAGTTAAAACGAAGAGAGGTACAGAAAAGCGTGCTATCCTTCTCAGCGCAACGAATACCCCGCTCTTCTTGTCAATTCCACGGGCACTGCCTTTGCCACGGGCGGTGGAGTGACGATGCTACGAGTATACGGTCTTGCTGCGTTGCGTTGCGTTCAGTTTCATTCTGTGAGTTCGACAGCTACTTGACTAAATATTGTATTTTCGCCTTACGCGACTTGTTTGATTAGTGCTTTTGTGAACAAGAAACACTTAACAAGTGGCTCTATCCCATCTCCCCCCTTTCCCTCGTCGCAATATAACCTTCGTGGTTGAAAACGACGTTAAACACCAAATAAAGAAAGAAAGAAATGATGTTTTGTTGTCGTAGGATTTTGATTGTACAGCGCTTTGAGCAGGGTTAAACCCTGGATACATGCGCTATAGAAATAGTATACAATATTATTATTATTGTAACCCTTGAGAATGACACGGTATACTGGTTTGATGAGAGTTACCTCCCTTCCGTGGGTGACAAAGCATGACTTACTTCCCTTGCACTATATAGACTGTATTGATAGATGGGGAGGGTAATTATCCGAGGAAGGAAACAATGTCTGGAGAAACTAAAACCCAGGTGCACATTTGTGGGTCCAGGGCAGTGTGCATGCAAAATATCTTGTGCTTATCTTTTGCCATCTCTGAGGTATGGCGACCACAGACACACACACAGACAGACACTCTCTTTTATTTATATGTATAGATTAATTGTCCAACAGTTCTGTTTCAAGACACAGCCCTTCCTGTGAAAACAGCTTTCTATCTCACATCTGGTCAGGCTATGGGTGGATAAGACCATCCCTCCATTCAGACACATTCCTTTTCTGTCCAGTCGATTTTGAGGGTACCCTTATTTGAGCGGCGGTCACGTGATCCCTGTAAAAGAAATCTTTAAACCGAAAGGTGATCCAGATTTTCAAGTAGACGGCCTTAACTGGCATGTAAAGTGTGCATGAAATGACCCGGGAATTAATGCTTTAACTTGGGTGCGCAATCTGTGGCAATAATTGTTTGGCGAAGTTTATAATTATGACATCGGTACACACACTTAATCAGTTTGACGATCCATTTTATCAGTCTTAACGTTCCAACCCACAACAACAAGGAATTGTTACTATGACATATTGAAAATGATGACAATGTTGTTGAATGATTGATTCAAAGAACGTCGCTTTCAAAGCTCATACAGCTCAAGTTGTTTCGGGCATGATAAGGTCGTCCAACTTTTCACGAAAAAAGGCGTCCGTCAATCGCCTAACTGCAGACATCATGTTAATCTGCAGAACATGCTAATTTTTCGCTGTTTAACGAACAGAAACACATGACACAAAGCACAAACACTTCAGAAGTCTCTCTTTTTTGTCAATGCAACCATTAAACGGGTGCTATCATAAGCGTTAACACACACAGACAAAGAATTAATTAAACAAAATCATACAGTAACAATACAAGATACTCCCCCGTAAAACTCCCCGCCACATTCATGTGGAATTTCCAGTCACTAAACAAAGCCAGAGGAACCCCAAAGGTAATCTAATTCGTTGCTACTTCTTCTTCTCTTCTTCTACGTTCCCGGCTAATTCGTTGCTACAATTATTGCGCGCTGCTGCAAATGTAAAATCGTGGACGCAGTCTAAACTGGAAAAGCTCCATCAGCCGTCGGTCATATATACTCATGCTAAAATGTTAAACAACCCTGGTACAAAATCTGAAACGCAATAGTAAAAAAGTGCTCTGTGATACCAGGTTTCGTTCGCATTTCAATATTGAAAAATCACACACACACACACACACACACACACACACACATACTCACACACACACACACACACACACACACACACACACACACACACACACACACACACACACACTAACTATCTTCTTTGTATACTCTCTCTCGTCTCCCCTTTCCGTTATTAAACTTACAATGAATTAAAATTGCTCAGCGTAGACTGTGCTGTACACCTAAATTTAGAATATCGGAAAAGTTCATTTGATTAAGAGACATGATTGCACTTATCAAAAGTTACTAAATGACTACCAACACGTCCAATCCATCGGACGCATAGCAGAGTGCCCGGTCAAGTTACACACGCGCACATATAAATACACATTCTCATTATTGGGCCTGGGCACACACACACACACACACATACACAAAGACACACACATACACAGAGACACACACACATACACAAAGACACACACATACACAAAGACAAAGACACACATACACAAAGACCCACACATACACAAAGACACACACACAAAGACCCACACATACACAAAGACACACAGACACACACACACAGACACACATACACACACACACACAAAGACACACACATACACACACACACACACACACACACACACACACACACACACACACACACACACACGAAGACACACACACACACACACACACACACACACACACACACACACACACACACACACACACACACACACACACACACACACACACACAAAACCCCGTGTACACCTGTTACCTGCATTACACTGACAGCAAGATATGTAGTATTTTCTATTTCTGTTTTTCTTGCAACTCCAAAATGGTACAGTCCGCAGATTGGGAAACGCACTATACAGTGTATTCAATGGTGGGCCCTGGCTTCAAACAAAACCATTGTTCCGGATTCATTACACGTTCCATTCTGCTGGCGCAATTAGCGACCCGGGTTTTCACGAAGAAAAATATGTTTTCCGACAACTCATCCATGCATGTCCCTTGTATTAAAGTTGCAGTGTGCCTGGGGACCGTGCCAAGGATCCCATCGAAATCCCGTGATTCTATACAACTACACTACCTGTCATAAAAAAACTAGACAAATACCTTTAAAGGCACACTAACGCACTCCCATGTTTACAAAGTGTAGTTTGCCCACAATCGATGTCAAACGCACCATAAGACCATATAATGACGATACGTCACCATGCGCGGACCATAATACATGCATTACAGCTTGTTCTAGCCTCTGAAAAAGTGAGGATGTCAACAAAGCCGCGGTGTTCTCTCCCTTGCATCAACGTTACATGTGTTGCCAAATCTATAAATAGGACGATCCAGATCAAAATGAAAATTCAAATATCTCAACATTTAAGGGGTCCTAGACCACAATATTTTGCAGGGAACTTAATTTAGTCTGTCTCCAGCTGTTGGTAAAGCAATTAGCGTGTATAGTCATCGAGTACATATGGCTTTAAGTGCATATCTTCGTGATGAGACCGGTTTTTTTCGTAAAAGAATTCATATGACTGAAAAGGCCATCCATTCCCCAACCAATCAGCAAACAGATTGATTTCCATGAGGTAGCGTCTGCACAATGCAGAACTTTAAAAAACACAGACACCCCAAAAGTCAAAGTCAAGAAAACAAGGCCCCCCCCGCGGGTTAGGGGGAAGAATTTACCCGATGCTCCCCAGCATGTCCTAAGAGGCGACTAACGGATTTTGTTTCTCCTTTTACCCTTGTTAAGTGTTTCTTGTATAGAATATAGTCAATTTTTGTAAAGATCTTAGTCAAGCAGTATGTAAGAAATGTTAAGTCCTTTGTACTGGAAACTTGCATTCTCCCAGTAAGGTAATATATTGTACTACGTTGCAAGCCCCTGGAGCAAATTTTTGATTAGTGCTTTTGTGAACAAGAAACAATTGACAAGTGGCTCTATCCCATTTCCCCCCTATCCCCGTCACGATATAACCTTCGTGGTTGAAAACGACGTTAAACACCAAATAAATAAAGAAAGAAAACAAGGTCCCCCCATTCAAATCGACCAACAAAATCCAAACCGCTGAAACTGAACATGTTTTGCATGTTACTGAAAAGAACAATCAATTTTTTTTCAAAACACTCTGTTTATACATGGAAGGGGAATGAATGGACTTTCCTGTCATATACTTGTAACTGGTTTTACAATACAGGGCCTCATCACAAAGATCTGCACTCACAACACATGTACGTCCTTAGATGGAGTGGTTGTGCGGAAACACACTCGGTTAAGTGCAAGTCAATACCATGGGAACCGCAAACAGGCACAAAGACTGGTTTTGTTATGATAAATGAACAAATGCGAGGCTTCATCTGGTTCCTTTCAACCCCTCTCCAACCTATTCGAACCTGATAACGCAGGTCAATCAAAATCACAATATGCGACAGGTACTAATCAGTGTACAACAAGCCTCAACATTCACTTCGAGTTTGTCACACCAAAAAGGTAAAATTGTATTCAGTAATTTTGTTGTTTATTTTCCTTGATATGCCCTAATAAATACCTGTAAATCGTGAAAAATGTTTGTTCAAGGGAAATAATCGTAAGCGCTTTTTTCTAAAGAGTAATATTGCATAGATAATATCATCAAAACATAAAGATAAATAGAGAATTAATATCAATAATTAATGAATTTCTGGATTGCATTGCTTTTAAGTGGAAATTTTTCCCTCAAAATTTGTCACAAATAAAAATCAAGGCAGGCAATAATATGATATAAAGAAGGAAACCGTACATGATTAAGGGATCTGCCTAGTTATGGTCAGAATAATTAGAAGTTGTGCACTTTTGATTTTTTTGTGATTTTTTGAAATAACCTTGTGTCTTCTGATTTTGTGAAAATAGGTACATAAAGATAACGGCTAATATTGGACAGTACGCATGTAGTAGCCACTTGCTAGATAATTGTGGGGGGAAGTGAATGCTATACCTATTAGAACATAGCAAGAAATTACATTTCAAAGCACTTTGGTATGTTTTATACCGTCTTTTTTAATTAATTTTACTTAGCGCAATTACATTTTTCTTCATATAGAGAAGAAAAAAAAAAGCCTCTGAATAATTCCGATTTTCCTACAAATTGATATGTTGTAGCTCACTCATTTCTCGAGCTATAGTGAAAATTTGAATATCAAGTCCCATGCCAAAAAAATGAAACTGCTGGCAGTTTCCCAATCCTACCCCCTAAATTTCGCGGTCGCCATTTTACATTCTCCACTTTCATAGACATCAACACATTTCAGAGCTGAAAGCAAGCAGAGCTTTCATATTGCACATATACTGATAGCCAATGGTATCAACAATATGTTTACCAAATTCCATGACCTTGACCTTCACACAAGGTCACTGGCGAGTTCCAAAACGTGATAACCAATTCAGTATTTAGCAAAAGCATAAACAGAAAAAGATTTAAAATCTGTACTAAAAGGGTTGTAAAATCTGTTTAAGATCCAGGAAATTGAAGATATGTGTTGTTTGAATGGAATGCACCAAGATTGTCACAGTACAAATACATTTGCGATGTTTTATAGAGTCTTTTTATATGCATTTTTCGTTGCGATATTGCAGTTTTTCATTTTAAGAAGTAAAAACAATGCCTCGGAGATATTGAAAATGCCTTATAATGTAATATGTTGCAGCCCACTCATTTCAAGACCTGTGGTGAAAATATGAACATCAAGACCCATGTCAAAAAATGAAACTGTAGGTAGTTTCCCAATCCTGCCCCCTAAATTTCGCGGTCGCCATTTTACATTCCCCACTTTCATAGACATCAACACATTTCAGAGCTGAAAGCAAGCAGAGCTTTCATATTGCACATACTGATAGCCAACGGTATCAACAATATGTTTACCAAATTCCATGACCTTGACCTTCACACAAGGTCACTGGCGAGTTCCAAAACGTGATAACCAATTCAGTATTTTGCAAAAGCACAAACAGAAAAAGATTTAAAATCTGTACTAAAAGGGTTGTAATATCTGTTTAATATCCAAAAACTAAAAGGTAAGTGTTGTTTGAATGGAATGCAGCAAGATTGTCACAGTAAAAAGACGTTTGCGATGTTTTATAGAGTCTTTTTATATGCATTTTTCGTTGTGCTATTGCAGTTATTCATTTAAAAAAGAAAAAACAATGCCTCGGAGATATTGAAAATGCCTTATAATGTGATATGTTGCAGCCCACTCATTTCAAGAGCTGTGGTGAAAATATGAACATCAAGTCCCATGCCAAAAAATGAAACTGCAGGCAGTTTCCCAATCCTACCCCCTAAATTTCGCGGTCGCCATTTTACATTCCCCACTTTCATAGACATCAACACATTTCAGAGCTGAAAGCAAGCAGAGCTTTCATATTGCACATACTGATAGCCAACGGTATCAACAATATTTTTACCAAATTCCATGACCTTTACCTTCACACAAGGTCACTGGCGTGTTCCAAAACGTGATAACCAATTCAGTATTTAGCAAAAGCACAAACAGAAAAAGATTTAAAATCTGTACTAAAAGGGTTGTAAAATCTGTTTAAGATCCAGAAAATTGAAGATATGCGTTGTTTGAATGGAATGCACCAAGATTGTCACAGTACAAAGACGTTTGCGATGTTTTATAGAGTCTTTTTATATGCATTTGTTGTTGTGCTATTG
Source organism: Littorina saxatilis (assembly GCF_037325665.1). NCBI lineage: Eukaryota > Metazoa > Mollusca > Gastropoda > Littorinimorpha > Littorinidae > Littorina > Littorina saxatilis. The sequence goes on along the minus strand of NC_090253.1, from coordinate 62,089,487 downwards.
CAGTTTTTCATTTAAAGAAGTAAAAACAATGCCTCGGAGATATTGAAAATGCCTGATAATGTGATATGTCATTTCAAGAGCTGTAGTGAAAATATGAACATCAAGTCCCATACCAAATTATGAAACTGTAGGCAATTTCCCAACCCTACCCCCTAAATTTCGCGGTCGCCATTTTACATTCCACACATTCATAGACATCAATACATTTCAGAGCTGAAAGCAAGCAGAGCTTTCATATTTCGCATACTTATACCCTACGATATCAACAAAATGTTTACCAGCATTCCATGACCTTAACCTTTACACAAGGTCAAAGGTGAGTTCCGAGACTTTGTAACCACTTCAGTATTTTGCACAACACAAACAGAAAAGGAGAAACATCCTATACTAAAAGGGTTGTACATTCTGTTTAAAATTCGGAAAATCTAAGATATGCATCCTTTGAATGGAATGGAGCAAAAAATGTACAGTACAAAGAAGTGTGCAATGTTTTTATAGAGTTTTTTTTTATATGAATTTTGTGAGAGCTCTTGGAGTTTTTTTTATCTAAAGAAGTAAAACCAATGCCTCAGAGATATTCCAAATGCCTTAAAATGTGATATGTTATAGCCCACTTACTTCTAGAGCTATGGTGAAAATGTGAACATCAAGTCCCATGCCAAAACATGAGACTGCAGGCAATTTCCCAACCCTACCCCCTAAATTTCGCGGTCTTCATTTTTCATTCCCCACATTCATAGACATCAACACATTTCAGAGATGAAAGCCAGCATAGCTTTCATATTTCGCATACCTATAGCCTACGGTGTCAAACATATGTTTACTAACATTCGATTACCTATGACCTTGACCTTCACACAAGGTCACAGGCGAGTTCCAAAACTGTGTAACCAGTTCTGTATTGTGCACACAAAAACACGAACAGAGAACGATTAAAAAAACTCTACTTAATTAAAGGATTGTAAATTCTGTTTAAAATACAGAAAGTAGACGAAATGCTCTTTTTTTTAATGGAATGCAGCGAGAAATGTACAGTACACCGAAGTGTGCAATGTTGTATACGCATTGTGTGTAGCGTTATGGATGGGTTTTTTTATTTAAAAAAGTAAAACATAATGCCTCGGAGATATTGAAAATGCCTTAAAGTATTATATGTTGTAGCCCACACATTTCTCGAGCTATGCTGAAAATGTGAACATCAAGTCTCATGCAAAAAAAATTAAATTGCAGGCAGTTTCTCAACCCTACCCCCTAAATTTAGCCCTCCTCATTTTTCATTTCCCACATTCATAGTCATCAACACATTTTAGAGATGACAGCAGCAGAGCTTTCATATTTCGCATACTTATAGCCTAAGGTGTCAAGCCTATGTTTACCAATATTCAATGATCTTGACCTTGCAAAGAAAGGGACTGGGTGGCCGAGTGGTAACGCACTTGCGCTCGGAAGCGAGAGGTTGCGTGTTCGACCCTGGGTCAGGGCGTTAGCAATTTTCTCCCCCCTTTCCTAACCTAGGTGGTGGGTTCAAGTGCTAGTCTTTCGGATGAGACGAAAAACCGAGGTCCCTTCGTGTACACTACATTGGGGTGTGCACGTTAAAGATCCCACGATTGACAAAAGGGTCTTTCCTGGCAAAATTGTATAGGCATAGATAAAAAATGTCCACCAAAATACCCGTGTGACTTGGAATAATAGGCCGTGAAAAGTAGGATATGCGCCGAAATGGCTGCGATCTGCTGGTCGATGTGAATGCGTGATGTATTGTGTAAAAAATTCCATCTCACACGGCATAAATAGATCCCTGCGCCTTGAGTCCGAGTCTGGAGATACGCGCGCGATATAAGACTTCATATAAATCACAGGCGAGTTCCGAAACTTTGTAACCATTTCAGTATTTTGCAAAAACACAATCAAAAAGAATAAAAACTCATGCTAAGAGGGTGGTAAATTATGTTTAAAAAATCCGGAAAATTGAACATATGGATTGTTTGCATGGAATGCAGCGCGAAAAGTACAGAACAAGAAGTGTCACATAATTATGTTTTATAGAGTCTTTTAATATGAAGTGTGTGTCACAATATTGCGGTTTTTAGGCCTATGAAATATTCGAAGATCCTTATAAAAAACGCTGGCGCTGGACCCGAGTACTCTTCAGACTGGCTCGCTCCCTCAGTATGAAAGTTTTTGTCTTGTGCACGTGGATTTAAAAAAAAATTATTTATTTATTTTACACAATTAAAAAAATTATTAGAGTAAAATAAAACATTAAAACGTTCATAATAAACAATAGTAAAAAAAAAATAAAAAAAAATTGACCGCCCATGCCGGGAATCAAACCCGGATCACTTGGATTAAAAAAAAAATTATTTTACACAATTAAAAAAACTATTAGAGTAAAATAAAACATTAAAACGTTTATAATAAACAATAGTAAACAAGAATTAAAAAAAAAATAGACCGCCCATGCCGGGAATCGAACCCGGATCACTTTGGCCATAGACTCTCTCGTGCGCTCTGTCTCTCTTTCACCGAGACCAAACCCTGCATTGTAATTTCTTTGCCGAGACCATATCCCCACCCGTTGTCTGGCTTGCACTGCCAAATCATGCTTTTCTCGTCACTGCGTGACGTGTTCGGCTGAGGCCAACAAGTCTCCCCTTTAGTTCAGTGACTGGCTGTTCGCAAAGCGACCAGCCTCCCACCGCAAAAACTCCCCCCGTTAAGAGTCGTTTTGGTGGAATATTTCGCATTTAGGTCCCAGGTAACATTATGAAGTTTTAATACGATCAATCGGACCTATTATCAAGTTAGTGTATCAACTTTTGAACGAACTGCGCCCAGTAGTTTCCCAGCAATAAGCTGTTAAGTCGAGACAGACAGACAGACACACAATTAAAGTCTGTTGGACCCTAGTACTGCGTACTCGGGGAAAATGTGATATGTGCTCCCGAACAGTCTTTTTCTTCGCGTCCTAGATTTACACTCTTGAATTATAAGTACACCCCCCTTACAAACTAATTGATCCACCCTGGTGTGTGTTTGTGTGTGTGTGTGTGTGTGTGTGTGTGTGTGTGTGTGTGTGTGTGTGTGTGTGTGTGTGTGTGATCAAGGGTGGACGAGGGCGGGGGAGGGGCACTGAGGGCACTTGTCATAACTATGTATTATTGTGTATGTATTTGTAGTGCGATTCAGAGAAAACTACTGGACAGATCTTCATGAAACTTTGCACACCCCTTCCCACGGATTCAAAAATATGGATCACAAGTCCAGTGCTCTACCAACTGACCTACTGGGCTCCCAAATGATTTTTTCATCATTTTTGTTAGTCAAGATATGGGGGTGGGGGTGGTGCGGGGATAATTGTGGAGCAAGCAATAAGGTAACACCTTTTTATTTTCTTAGGTATTGTAACAGCATATAGTGAACTTAGCTGTGTTTAAATTTGGTTATGATTTAAGCTGACATTTTTGTGTAATAACGTTTTTACCATAAATGACTGATAATTTTATGTGTACGCCCTCGACAAACCTCGATAATTTTTTGAAAATGCACATGATAAGTAACGTATTATAATAAAGTGATACTCTGCATTCATTTATCTACACAGAGTAATGTTTTATTTATCATTTGTAAAGCTAAATATGTCAGTTAGGATCACGTTAAGAACCACAGTGTTTATCCCAAAATCATATTTGACCACCCCTAGTAACAAAAATTTTTAACAAAAAAGTTAATAAGGCGACCCCCTTTTTTCTTTGCACAGATGTGTTCATAATGCTCAGAGGAACCTGTGCACAAAATGTGTAATGGATTTAAGCTGCGGTTTGAACACACTAATAACCCCTTAAATGAAGTAAATCTTTAAAATAAGACACGATCAAGACTAGAATATTTTTTCAAGAATAGTTTTTCAATGTGTGTTCTTTTTAAAAATGAAAAGTTCTGGTAACAGCAACATTGTGCAAGTTTGTCTTGTGATCTGGAAATCCAAAAACAAAGAGACTGCCAACGTTTCAAAATTCAGATTAAAAAACCCAAGAAAGGTAGGTTGTTGGGACGTTTGTTATTGACAAAACAATACGTTACAGTCACAAATATATCGACCCAACGAAGCAATTTATTAATTAAGTAATTGGAATCAAGAGAATCCCAAAAGATTCGCTTGGGACTTTTCCAACAAGCGGCCGAAACATTCGATCAAGCTAAGTTCTTGTTACTAATTGTTTGTCTGTGCACTCTAAAGACCGTTGGGTCGATATATTTGTGACTGTAACGTATTGTTCTGTCAATATCAAACGTTCCAACGACCTACCTTTCTTGTTACATTTACTAAATGTTTTAGCATAGAGGGGGAATCGAGACGAGGGTCAGTCGTGGTGTAGGCCTATGTGTGTCTATATGTGTGTGTGTGTGTGTGTGTGTGTGTGTGTGTGTGTGTGTGTGTGTGTGTGTGTGTGTGTGTCTGTGTGTGTGTGTGTGTGTGTGTGTAGAGCGATTCAGAGTAAACTACTGGACCGATCTTTATGAAATTTTACATGAGAGTTCCTGGGTATGATATCCCCAGAATTTTTTCATTTTTTCGATAAATGTCTTTGATGACGTCATATCCGGCTTTTTGTAAAAGTTGAGGCGGCACTGTCACACCCTCATTTTTCAATTAAAATTGATTGAAATTTTGGCCAAGCAATCTTCAACAAAGGCCGGACTTTGGTATTGCATTTCAGCTTGGAGGCTTAAAAATTAATTAATGACTTTGGTCATTAAAAATCTGAAAATTGTAATTAAAAATTTTTTTTTACAAAACGATCCAAATTTACGTTCATCTTATTTTTCATCATTTTCTGATTCCAAAAACATATAAATATGTTATATTCAGATTAAAAACAAGCTCTGAAAATTAAAAATATAAAAAGACCGTTCATAGGAAGTCAAGGTGAACGGTTCATACTCTTACTCAGCCACGCTGAACACAGGGGCACCCCAGGGGTGTGTGCTTTCGCCACTTTTATTCACACTTTTCACGAACGACTGTGTATCATCAGATCCATCTGTGCTGGTTCTGAAGTTTTCAGATGACACGACAGTTGAGGGGCTGATTTCCAACGATGATGAAAGTGTGTATAGAGAGGAGGTGGAACAGTTGGTTGGCTGGTGCTCTGACAACAACTTAGAGCTCAATGTCTCTAAAACCAAAGAAATGATTGTAGATTTTAGAAAGAACAAACTCGCACTCACACCTTTAGAGATCAACGGTGTAAGTGTTGAGCAGGTCGACTCCTTTAGATTTTTAGGCACAATCATCTCGAGCGACCTCACATGGGACAAAAACACAGAGCCCATTATCAAGAAGTGTCAGCAGAGGCTTCACTTCCTTAGACAGCTGAAAAAATTTAGACTGAACAAAGACATCCAAAAGCAGTTCTGGGCCACTGAAGAAAGCATTCTGTGTTTTTCAGTCACCGTGTGGTTTAGCGGTGCCAGTGCTAGGAACAAGGAAGAGCTGGAGCGCATTGTCAGACAAGCGTCTCGTATTGTGGGTTGCGAACTTCCGTCAGTCGCCTCACTGTACAGCTCACGTTTAGCATAGAGAGTTAGGGGTATAGTGGCAGACTCATCTCACCCAGCCAGCCATCTGTTCGAGCTCCTCCCGTCAGGCAAGCGCTTCCGCGCTCTGAAGAGCAGGACTTCTCGTTTCAGAAACAGTTTCTTTCCTGAGGGAGTCCTTGCGGCCTCAATGGTGGATCGTTCTTAGATCTGTTAGATCTGTGATATGTGTCAGTTAAAGTTTTGAAATGGATCGAGTATCCTTAAATGAAATATCTTAATAGACGTAAGGGTTGTGTCCTTTGAATAACTGTGTTAGCATGTACTCGGATTAATTATATTGATGACTATATTTTTAGATACGATTTGAGGGAATTCATTTATCTTTATCCATGTAACCTGTGATTACTCCTGTCAAATTGGTGCTAAAGGAACAACCAGTCCGTCTTGAACTGTCTGGTTCGTATACACATGCAAATAGGCCCAGTGAAATCGAACACTTTATCTGTACATATTTATTATGATATATGCGTGTGGAAGGAGTGTGAAGTTTTATGCATACACCATAACAAAATCCTGTGCTTTGCATTTGGTAAATAAATTGTTTGACTTGACTTGACTTGATTATGATTAACATAAAATGTCCGAAATCGATTTAAAAACAATTTCATCTTATTCCTTGTCGGTTCCTGATTCCAAAAACATATAGATGTGATATGTTTGGATTAAAAACACGCTTAGAAAGTTAAAACGAAGAGAGGTACAGAAAAGCGTGCTATCCCGCTCAGCGCGACCATTACCGCACTATTCTGGCTTGTCGAGTTCACTGCCTTTGCCACGAGCGGTGGACTGACGAAACTACGAGTATGCGGTCTTGGTGAAAAAATACAGTGCGTTCAGTTTTATTCTGTGAGTTCGACAGCTTGACTAAATGTAGTAATTTCGCCTTACGCGACTTGTTTTTGTTATTGTGATCTGGAAGCTTTGGCATGGGCTGAATGACTGCCTTTCAGGAACGCAACTGTGTTCTCTGGCGCCAGCACTGGCCATAAAAGACAACATCTTTTATGCATGTGTCCGCTGTGTTCACCTGGAAAACAGTAACGACACCGGAGACCTTTTTTCTTTGAATTATTTAATTCTGCCACAACCGCCAAACTGGTCACACTTTCTGCTAATCACTATGGTGAACGTATTCGCTGGCTACGTTCAAGACTGAAAAACTAACATCAGATTGAATTGAAACGCTTTGTTTTTTATTAGAACATCGTAGACTGTGCTCAAACTGCCCATACTTTTACATAATCGCGATGAAAAAGGTATCTGTAGCGTAAGAGACTGAAACAATAACAATTACATCGGACTGAAACTCCTTCTTCAAAATCTCTTCAACGTTGCTACGCATTTTCCGTTTCACGTGATCACGATGAAGCTAACCAGCACTCTCATGATGTGTGCCGTGTGTCTGATGTTACTACAATTCACTGAAAGCGTACAGCAGATGCTGTTAGAAAAGAGAGCAGCCCAAGAAAACTATATTTTTCTTGAAAACCTGCTCTTTGAGAGCGAGGCAGGGTCAGCAATTGGCTGTGCACGCTTTTGCTGGATGTCACCAGCTTGCGTCATGTTCACCGTCACAGTGACGTCATTAGGCACTACGTGTCGAGGCCATGCAGTGGTGATGACGTCAGCGACTCAGGGGACCTGGACGGCTTCCACATCTTTTTGGATCACAAGTAAGTGCACAGTGAATCCCCGATTTAACCCCCTCCTCTAAGTTCATTTGATAATTACGTATGTTACCATATTTGCAGGAAAAATATATGTTGACAGTTTGCTGTACGACACTCGGTTTGACGTTATTACAAACCGTTTTCACAATGCAAAGCAAAACAAAGAAAAGCAAAAACAAAGTCATAGGCGAGTCGAAAAAAATATTTAGTACATTTATTTAGATCTTTATATACAAAAAGATGGCCAAAGCCCTCACGACTCACGTCCATACAGTATATCCATACTTCAGGGATGTTAAGGATGTAAAGTTAAGGGTATTGTTTCTATGGGAATGGCCGTAATGGTAAAAAGCAGTGTTTGGGTCAAAAACATATTTGTGTTGAAAGATCTGCTTTTCTTGCACTCTTTCTTTAATTTCAAAAGCTCATAGTTGTTAAAAAAAAATGTTGGTTAAATACAACAATTGTGCTTGCTTACTCCATTACTCTCAAAAATAAGCATGATCTTTCTTACCTTACCTTATCTTATCTTATCTCTCAGAATGGCTGAAGAGAGAGTGCAGCAGTGACGCAGAGTGCGGTGTTCCCCTGTCAGAGTGTTTCGCCGGCAGGTGTCTCTGCTCTCCAGGATACTACTTCTCCAACTCTAAAAGAGTTTGCGTTGAAGGTACTTCTCCCATAGTTTGATAAATCACTTGAGTACACTTAGGACACGCTTTTGACAACACCCGGAGCATGTTCCATGCTTCCGATCGGCTTTATACTGCGATCGAGACGATCAGGTAACTCTCATGTTATGCAGCGCTTGCACAATATGATACCCTTTTCTTTCGAAAATCAGCATTCACGAGTTCATCGGAGTTCACAATTTTGTTGCGGAAATGATCGCTGGCGCATAGTGATCCCTCACACCGTGTTTTCATCGAGGCCGTGTGGATTTGGCTTGAGGTCACGTGAGTTTAGGAAAACACACGTGCTTAGCGAACACTTCCAGTGATCAGCAAGCCATCGGTAACGATTCGTGGCTCCGATGATTATATTCAGTTCGAAAGGAAATGGTATCATACTTAGCACACGCTGCATAGCATACACATCACAGTTAGTTGTTCGCCTCGACGGAGTTATTTCTGGAAAACGTCTATTCTCAAACCTGTAACAGTGAAGTGCCCCACGAAACAAAGAAGAGTGCTTCGAGATATTATCGGTGTGACTTACAATGAAAACATTATTTAATCTCTTTGTTCCTCTGACTCATACTGGGTATACTATCATAATTGTTGTTGTTGTTGTTGTTGTTGTTTGTGGTGGTGGTGGTGGTGGTGGTGTTGTTGTTGTCGTCGTCGTTGATGTTGTTGGTGGTGGTGGTGGGGGTGTTGTTGTTGTTGTTGTTGTAGCTAGAATCGTCTATTATCTCACCAGTCTTGGTTGAAAGTTGTCATCTAAATGTGACGATCATTTGAGCATTCTTATCGAGGGGGTAGTTGTTAGGGCCGGTCGTCGGGCAGCGAAGGGGGGAGCGTATGAGGGTATGGTAAAGAAGGGGCGGGGGTTTAGGATAGGGGCAGTTAGACAGATAACGGACACCCCAATGGATTTTGCGCTAAACATCGTCACGCTCATAAGATAATTACCTATGTCATTGTAACAAGGGGAAGGAACACTCGGACATCTGGCGTATAGTGTAGAGGGCCCCAAAGGGTTTAAAATCGTGATCGTGATTGGCGTTTTTTGACCTTTCTGTGACCGTGATTGCCGAAATTTCCATTTCTGTGATCGTGATGGGACTTTGCCCGTGATCCGTGATGACAAAAAAAGCAAGTCTCGTGATCGTGATCGTCATTTGTTTTCATGATCGTGATGGGCATTATTGCAAAGCATTTTATTTTCAACGTACATTTTTCACAGCTGTATCACTCTATGATCCTCTATTCGTCAAGGTGTTTGTGATCGTGAAAACAAAAATCAAGGTAACTGTGATCGTGAAAGCTAAAATTTCCCTTCCCGTGATCGTGATGATACCCCCCCCTTTGGGGCCCTCAGTGTACATCGGTTTATTCATGATGTCATCACCTCACACCTCACATCTCACACCTCAGAGCAGAAAAAAAAACAATAAACAGGCGGTCATGGGTCGCCTCACATCAGCTGGTACCAGTAGGCATCACATACGGTCCGAGAATCAGATCAAACGCAGCCAGAAGATAAAACAAGTCGCGTAAGGCGAAAATACAATATTTAGTCAAGTAGCTGTCGAACTCACAGAATGAAACTGAACGCAATGCCATTTTTCAGCAAGACCGTATACTCGTAGCATCGTCAGTCCACCGCTCATGGCAAAGGCAGTGAAATTGACAAGAAGAGCGGGGTAGTAGTTGCGCTAAGAAGGATAGCACGCTTTTTTGTACCTCTCTTTGTTTTAACTTTCTGAGCGTGTTTTTAATCCAAACATATCATATCTATATGTTTTTGGAATCAGGAACCGACAAGGAATAAGATGAAAGTATTTTTAAATTGATTTGGACAATTTAATTTTGATAATAATTTTTATATATTTAATTTTCAGAGCTTGTTTTTAATCCGAATATAACATATTTATATGTTTTTGGAATCAGCAAATGATGGAGAATAAGATAAACGTAAATTTGGATCGTTTTATAAATTTTTATTTTTTTTTACAATTTTCAGAGTTTTAATGACCAAAGTCATTAATTGATTTTTAAGCCGGCTTCGTCGAACATTACTTGACCAAAATGTCAACCAATTTGGTTGAAAAATGAGGGCGTGACAGTGCCGCCTCAACTTTCACGAAAAGCCGGATATGACGTCATCAAAGACATTTATCAAAAAAATGAAAAAAACGTATGGGGATTTCATACCCAGGAACTCTCATGTCAAATTTCATAAAGATCGGTCCAGTAGTTTAGTCTGAATCGCTCTACACACACACACACACACACACACACACACACACACACACACACACACACACACACACACACACACGCACGCACATACACCACGACCCTCGTTTCGATTCCCCCTCGATGTTAAAATATTTAGTCAAAACTTGACTAAATATAAAAAGAGACGTTTACATAATTTATAAATGTATTGAATATGGGCTGTGTGATTGTATGCTTTATCGTGTTTTTCCGTTTTGTTTTTGTTGTTGCCTCTTTTTACATTTAGTCAAGTTATGACTAAATGTTTTAACATAGAGGGGGGAATCGAGACGAGGGTCGTGGTGTATGTGTGTGTGTGTGTGTGTGTGTGTGTGTGTGCGTGCGTGCGTGTAGAGCGATTCAGACCAAACTACTGGACCGATCTTTATGAAATTTGACATGAGAGTTCCTGGGTATGATATCCCCATACGTTTTTATATTTAGTCAAGTTTTGACTAAATATTTTAACATCGAGGGGGAATCGAAACGAGGGTCGTGGTGTATGTGCGTGCGTGTGTGTGTGTGTGTGCGTGTGTGTGTGTGTGTGTGTAGAGCGATTCAGACTAAACTACTGGACCGATCTTTATGAAATTTGACATGAGAGTTCCTGGGTATGAAATCCCCGAACGTTTTTTTCATTTTTTTGATAAATGTCTTTAATGACGTCATATCCGGCTTTTCGTGAAAGTTGAGGCGGCACTGTCACGCCCTCATTTTTCAACCAAATTGATTGAAATTTTGGTCAAGTAATCTTCGACGAAGCCCGGACTTCGGTATTGCATTTCAGCTTGGTGGCTTAAAAATTAATTAATGACTTTGGTCATTAAAAATCGGAAAATTGTAAAAAAAAATAAAAATTTATAAAACGATCCAAATTTACGTTTATCTTATTCTCCATCATTTGCTGATTCCAAAAACATATAAATATGTTATATTCGGATTAAAAACAAGCTCTGAAAATTAAATATATAAAAATTATTATCAAAATTAAATTGTCGAAATCAATTTAAAAACACTTTCATCTTATTCCTTGTCGGTTCCTGATTCCAAAAACATATAGATATGATATGTTTGGATTAAAAACACGCTCAGAAAGTTAAAACAAAGAGAGGTACAGAAAAGCGTGCTATCCTTCTTAGCGCAACTACTACCCCGCTCTTCTTGTCAATTTCACTGCCTTTGCCATGAGCGGTGGACTGACGATGCTACGAGTATACGGTCTTGCTGAAAAATGGCATTGCGTTCAGTTGCATTCTGTGAGTTCGACAGCTACTTGACTAAATATTGTATTTTCGCCTTACGCGACTTGTTTTTCATTGTTTTGATAAATGTCTTTGATGGCGTCATATCCGGCTTTCCGTGAAAGTTGAGGCGGCACTGTCACGCCCTCATTTTTCAACCAAATTGGTTGAAATTTTGGTCAAGTAATCTTCGACGAAGCCCGGACTTCGGTATTGCATTTCAGCGTGGTGGCTTAAAAATTAATTAATGACTTTGGTCATTAAAAATCTGAAAATTGTACAAAAAATATGTTTTTTATAAAACGATCCAAATTTACGTTTATCTTATTCTCCATCATTTGCCGATTCCAAAAACATATAAATATGTTATATTTGGATTAAAAACAAGCTGTGAAAATTAAATATATAAAAATTATTATCAAAATTAAATTAAAAACACTTTCATCTTATTCCTTGTCGGTTCCTGATTCCAAAAACATATAGATATGATATGTTTGGATTAAAAACACGCTCAGAAAGTTAAAACGAAGAGAGGTACAGAAAAGCGTGCTATCCTTCCCAGCGCAACTACTACCCCGCTCTTCTTGTCAATTTCACTGCCTATGCCGTGAGCGGTGGACTGACGATGCTACGAGTATACGGTCTTGCTGCGTTGCATTGCGTTCAGTTTCATTCTGTGAGTTCGACAGCTACTTGACTAAATGTTGTATTTTCGCCTTACGCGACTTGTTACATTTAGTCAAGTTTTGACTAAATGTTTTAACATAGAGGGGGGAATCGAGACGAGGGTCGTGGTGTATGTGTGTGTGTGTGTCTGTCTGTCTGTCTGTGTGTGTGTGTGTAGAGCGATTCAGACTAAACTACTGGGCCGATCTTTATGAAATTTGACATGAGAGTTCTTGGGTTTGATATCCCTGGACATTTTTTTCTTTTTTTCGATAAATACCTTTGATGACGTCATATCCGGCTTTTTGTAAAAGTTGAGGCGGCACTGTCACACCCTCATTTTTCAATTAAATTGATTGAAATTTTGGCAAAGCAATTTTCGACGAAGGCCGGGGTTTGGTATTGCATTTCAGCTTGGTGGCTTAAAAACTAATGAGTGAGTTTGGTCATTAAAAATCGCAAACTTGTAATTAAAATTATTTTTTTTATTAAACGATCCAAAAACAATTTCATCTTATTCTCCGACATTTTCTTATTCCAAAAACATATACATATGTTATATTTAGATTAAAAACAATCTCTGAAAATTAAAAATATAAAAATTATGATCAAAATTAAATTTCCGAAAAAATCGATTCAAAACCTATTTCATCTTATTCCTTGTCGGTTCCTGATTCCAAAAACATATAGATATGATATGTTTGGATTAAAAACACGCTCAGAAAGTTAAAACGAAGAGCGGTACAGTAAAGCGTGCTGAAGCACAGCGCAACCGCTGCCGCGCCAAACAGGCTCGTCACTTTCACTGCCTTTTGCACTAGCGGCGGACTACGTTCAGTTTCATTCTGTGAGTTCCACAGCTTGACTAAATGTAGTAATTTCGCCTTACGCGACTTGTTTTTCTTTGTCTTTGTTGGAGATGCATAGTTTTGTATGGTTGATGTTATTTGATGTTGCTGTGTGATGTTGATGTCGTGTACCAAAAAGAAAAAAAATTACAAACTGAAAAAAAAGAAGAAAAAAAAAGAAACTTTAACATTTCGTCATTTGAAGACGTCACATTATGGCGTAAGAGGGTTAGACGTCACGCGAAGGAATTACTGAACGTCTCGGTCATTGTTTTTTTGTGCGGGCCGAGACTAGTTGGCAGTCGTGTCCCTGTAACTTTGTAAGTAGGCTACATGCAGACAGACAGATCTAGATCTAGTGTCTCGCTTTCTTGCACAGTGTCACCTATGCTTACTGTGTGTGTGTGTATGTGTGACGGAGTGATTGAGTTTGTGTTACTGTTTGTCGATTTCTTACGTGAGCCTTGAAGGCTTCGCCTCTTGTTTCTTTTTTCTTTCATTCTTTTTTGGCTCATGTAAGTGTGCGTGCGTGTGTAAGTCTGTGGTAGAAACTTTAACATTTCGTCATTTGAAGACGTCACATTATGGCGTAAGAGGGTTAGACGTCACCCGAAGGAATTACTGAACGTCTCGGTCATTGTTATTTTGTGCGGTCCGAGACTAGTTGGCAGTCGTGTCCCTGTAAGTAGGCTACATGCAGACAGACAGATCTATACTGAACTCCAAAAGAAACGCAAGATTAAGAAATTTAATCTCATTCTTTGGCATTTCATTTTGACGAGATATAATCGAACGAATTTCACGAAAATTGGTACAAAGCATCTTGGGGCAATGTTCTTTGATTGTCACTAACAAAAAAACGTTACCGAAAGAAAGTTCTCACCGCCAGGCTCAGTAACGCGTGTGTCCCCCATTGGCGTTGACAAGGGCCTGACATCTGTCTCTCATGGAGCGCACCAGGCGGTTGACGGTGTTCCTGGAGATTTCTGTAGCCGGGAGGAACGGTTGACGCAGGTGCTGACGGTAGATGACCCGGTCCTGGCGAGCAGTAGTCACACGAGGTCGTCCGCTTCTAGCGCCATCCCGGGTGCTGCCGCTGGCTTGGAATCGGGTCCACAGACGACAGATGGTCGAGGTTGCCACGCCCATGACATTTGCAATGGCAGTTGGGCGATTTCCAGCTTGCAATCGCCCGATTGCTCTCTCCCGGTCAATGGCGCTCAGTCTTGGCATGCTTCTACTGTACAAATGGCTGATTTCAGACAGTGGACGGAGACAGGTTTTTGTTCCTTGTGTGAGCTGAGTACTGTTAACGAAAAAAATCAGGTCTGGCAGCTTTTCAATCAATCAATCAATCAATAATAATAATAATAATAATAAATAACTTTTCTATAGCGCGAGTCCCATCAATTGGCTCCAGGCGCTTTACAAATTCATTATAGAATAAACTAGCACAAATCATACAAAGCATACATTTAACTGAGACACTTATGAGGCTTATATCGTGGGTACAGTTCTAGGCGCTCTGCAGTGATGCCGTGTGAGATGAAATTTTATACGGCCAGTAGATTGCAGCCATGTCGGCGCATATTTACCTTTCACGGCCTTATTCCAAGTCACACGGGTATGGTAGACAATTATTAACTGTGCCTAAGCAATTTTTCCAGGAAAGACCCTTTTGTCAATCGTGGGATCTTTAACGTGCACACCCAATGTAGCATACACGGGGGGTGGTTCGGACACCGAAGAGAGTCTGCACACAAAGTTGACTCTGTGAAATAAATTTCCGCCGAACCTGGGATCGAACTCGCGCTGACAGCGGCCAACTGCAGAGAGCGCACTCTGGGCACTGCACACGTGATTTTCACAGGCTACGTGCAGGACACTATGCTAACTCATGCTCGTGAAGAATTTTCACCTGAAACCCACCTTTAGTGCATGAATTTTAACAAAACCTTAAATAACTCTTAACTTGCGTTTCTTTTGGAGTTCAGTATAGATCTAGTGTCTCGCTTTCTTGCACAGTGTCACCTATGCTTACTGTGTGTGTGTGTGTGTGTGTGTGTATGTGTGACTGAGTGATTGAGTTTGTGTTACTGTTTGTCGATTTCTTACGTGAGCCTTGAAGGCTTCGCCTCTTGTTTTTTGATGTTTTGAGAAAAAAACTTTCTTTGGTTTCTGAACAATCTGCCTATCTCATTGGCTCACGTAAGTGTAGCCTATGCGATCGTAACTTTGTCTGTCTGTGCGTGCCTGCGTATGTGCGTGTGTGCGTGCGTGTGTATGTCTGTGGTAGAAACTCTAACATTTGAAGACGTCACATTACATTGACGTCACATTATGACGTAAGAGGGTTAGACGTCACGCGAAGGAAGTACTGAAAGTCTCGGTCATTATTATTTTGAGTGGGCCGAGACTAGTTGGCAGTCGTGTCCCTGTAAGTAGGCTACATGCAGACAGACAGATCTAGATCTAGTGTCTCGCTTTCTTGCACAGTTTCACCTATGCTCTTTCTGTGTGTGTGTGTGTGTGTGTGTGTGTGTGTGTGTGTGTGTGTGTGTGTGTGTGTGTGTGTGTGTGTGTGAGTGTGTGTGTGTGTTACTGTTTGTCGATTTCTTACGTGAGCCTTGATGGCTTCGCCTCTTGTTTTAGTTATAAGTTGCAAACTGCCTATCTCGAGCGGTGGCAGCTGGATAAACCTGAGATAAAGAGCTAACAGCAGCATTTTCAATCAGCAAAACTGCATAACAACCCACAAAAAGCTTTTGCATACTTTCACATTCTCAAAACAAGTCTTCCTGTATCATAAAGAAAAAGTGCCTTACTCAAGAAACGAGATCGGCAGTTTTGCTTACGTTACCGTGGCAATGGTTTCCGATAGTCTGAGAGTTTGTACTCTCTAACACATGATAGATACCCTTCCAGTAGCTTCCCCTGTAGTTTCACTACAGAAATGCCTAACACTGAGATAGGTATTTTTCTTATGAGCGTGACGACATGTCTTTCCTACATTTGGTCAAATCGATGATTTATTATTGACAATCTTGTATTTATCCTAAACACGAATGTGTCTCCACAGGATGTGCTGAAGCTGACCTGCAATCGACTTTCCTGGCTTACCCTGCCCACGGAATTGCAGGCAACAACATGGGGCCTTGTTCAACGGTGCTGAAGGAAGACTGTCTCGCTCTATGTGGACAACAAGCCAAGGCGCGCACGTGCGATTTTTCGGTGGCCTCGTCGTGCTGTCTGCAGGCTGTCACCAAGCGGGATGCTCCGGGAAGCTGGTCACCCGACGTGCTTTACACACATTATCAGAAAACCTGCCTGTAACTCAAAAACAGATAAGATAAGATAAGATAAGATCAAATGAGATCAGATAAGAAAACTTTTCTGTCCATTTTCATTTTACACAAACATGGATTTTGTTCTTTTTTTTCTTTTGATAAGATAAGATAAGATAAAATAAGATTTTGTTTGTTTGTTTGTTTGCTTAACGCCCAGCCGACCACGAAGGCGCATATCAGGGCGGTGCTGCTTTGACATATAACGTGCGCCACACACAAGACAGAAGTTGCAGCACTGGCTTCATGTCTCACCCAGTCACATCATTCTGACACCGGACCAACCAGCACTAACCCCATAATGCCAGACGCCAGGCGGAGCAGCCCCTAGATTGCCAATTTAGTAAAGTCTTAGGTATGAGCCGGGGTTCGAACCCACGACCTCCCGATCACGGGGCGGACGCCTTACCACAAGGCCAACCGTGCCGGTATAAAATAAGATAAAATAAGATAAAATAAGATAAAATAAGAAGATAAGATAACATAACATAACATAAGATAAAATAAGAAAACTAATTTAAAGGCACAGTAAGCCTCCCGTAAACCATCACAGAGCTCCCCGAGCGTCTAAATACAGTACAAGCATACTTCCATCTGAACGCTCACCGAACGGGAACATCCTGGCTGCTTTCTGTCGAGCGTGAGACATTTTCAAAGAATTTATTTTCGTAGACTTGTTCCGTTAACAACAACGGCGCCTCGTTTTTGCGCTAGACCTAACTTTTAAAATCTAAATAATAAATTGACAGCTTGTTACACAAACATTCTTTAATCATAAAAGAATTCGTTTTTCATCAAGACAAGATCAGAACAATTCGAAGTTGTGAAAGTTTAAAAAAAGAAAAGCCCGGAAGCAGGGTCACGCAAGGGTCGTAGCAGACGACGGCCGGTTTATCAGTGCAAATCGCCGTTCCTCTCAACAGTCAAAAGCCATCGCTAGAGTTCTTGTGAACCACCGCCGTTGTTTCGTGCATAAAAAAAACGTGCTATTGTAGATAAGCTCACCTCGAGTCGCATTCAAATGACTAACTATGACGACTGCATTGTGAAAAGGGAAAACTGGATCACACGGGTTCACGATGGCTCAGGGGTAAGATAAACCACGCAAAAATAAATTCTTTGAAAATTGTTCGCTCTTTACGGAGGGCACCTAGGATGTTCTCAATTGGTGAGTGTTTAAATGAAATGGTGTTTGTACTGTGTGTAAAAGCCTGACCGTATCTGTGATGGTTTACGGGAGGCTTACTCTGCCTTTAATGTCCATTTTCATTTGACACAAACATGGAAATGTGTCTTTTGGCACAACACCGCATTTCTTATAACACAAAGACACGATCATGAAACAAAAAGCTTAATCGAACATAAATACACTTTCAAGATCAACTAACTGCATAATTATTTAAGTAATGTGCAACATGTATATATATATAAGTACATTATCATATATGCAAATATTTAAAAACAATCTCCTCAAAAGTTTTTGTGATGAATATGGAATATGTTTATTTATGATGATGCAAAATTTCGCCCCCACGAGAGGCTTCTTCAGGGTGATAGAATGATGAAGGATGATTCAGATTGTGCCACCAGGAGAATTATATTGTTACCATATATATCACAGTAACTGACGCTCTTAAACACAGCTAGTCTGCTCACGTTCCAAAATTCAGAATAAAAAAAAAAGAATTGTATTGGGAATGTGTATTGATTATCATTTTTAGAAGGTGTCCATAAACAGTCTGCTTGTTAATGTTCTTAATTTTGTTATTGTTTAAAACGTGTATCAAAGAAAAATGAATAAAACACGCTTATACCAACTGTAGGTTCATTGGAACGTTTAATTATGTACAAAACAAAACGTTAAATTTACAGTACGTCGAACAAGTGATCTTTTAAAGCCCCAGTCTGCCTCAAATGGTTCACAGAACGATTTAAATCTTCTCACACAAAAAAGCAGTTCTAACCTTATGGAACACACAGCATTAAATGACACAGTTCGTTTGAATGGCTATTTAGCTTGCGTAAACCACACACCAGATTTCGTGGTTTATTTTACCCCTGAGCCATCTTGGACACACTTTCCTTTTTTCACAATTTCGTCGTCAGTTTGTGACTTCAATGCGACTCGCTGTATCTGCAATAGCACCTTTATGCGTACCTCTGAATCTATGACTGGTGGTTTACGTGAAGCTGAGTGTGCCTTTAAGTAGACAGACAGACAAACACTTATGATACAAATAATGAACTAATCTCAAAATTGACGATGAATCTCGCATGTAAGATGCGGGCGAGGCAAATCTAAATCAGTACTGTGTTTGGTAGTCTTTTCAAATGGTGATTTTTTTTCAATGGTCAATTAATGTGTTGTTGTTTTTATATAATGCGAAGCCTTTTAGTCCTGTATGGCACGGAATGTGTATGCTTTTGCTGGACTATAGGTTTGATTTCCTCAATCCAACGGTTTTAATCTGCTTTAATGAATGGGTATCTAAATAAAGTAGGATGACGAACGGAAGAGCTGGGCGAAGCAAAACGCTTGCTGATTAAAATTGATTTAACTATTTGGCATAGTTTCGGAGCAGTTTTGAGCAAATCATTGCAGGTGTTTCTGAATTACAGTACAGCGAATGTACCTTGAACTTTTTAAGGTCCAAATCGTCCGAAAACTTTCCAAAATGGCGCCTTAGGTGGACTATCTTTACTAGTGAACAGTGCATATATGCACCCATCGATTCTCAAAGACAGTGCATTGTCGTCGCTGTGCATTGTTGGAGTTGGCTTCAGAGCGATGGCAAAATCTATCTCAGGGGAAAATGTACTCGCTGTAACCTGTTCGTTGTAGAAAAGGTAGCTTCTCTATTACTGCCAGATACAAACCTACTGACTGACTATTTGGGTGTAACGTACTCTTAGACCAGTTGGTCTATATTGGGACAGGTATTGGTAATACACTGAAGATATGGTGTGATACTTTGACTTGAACAAGCCCGCTGTAACTACTGTACGTGGCTGTCTTCTTCGACACACCAGCATTGGGTTTGTTTCGTCAAAGTATCGAAATACGATCATGATAATCTGAGACGAGAGATGATGCATGCGTGTCTTCGTATTTTCCAAGCCCTGAGACTTTCGCGGTGAACCACGGTGGGATCTTTTTCGTGTGCATGTGTGCACACGGGGGTGTTCGGACACCGAAGAGAGTCTGCACAAAGTTGATTCCGAGAAATAAATCTCTCGCCGAACGAACATGGGGATCGAACCCACCCTGATACAGTTCAGGCGCAGTCACAGCACGCGCCATCGCAGTGTTCGCACGTGCCAGTAGGAGGAGTGGCTTAGCTGGCCGTTTGCGCAGCAACCATGTCGGTATCAATTAAGCTCCACAGCATTTTGACCTGCCATGCTGCGGTCAAGAACTTTCCGACCGTCGGTAGCAGACTATCAAGTTTCCAAACGCTGACAACTCCGAAGACTCTGGAGAGAATTTCTCTCTGCAGGGCTGCAGAGGTTTGATGTACAGATTTCCCTGTGTCACTGCTCAAACCAGGCCCGTTTTTACATTTAGTCAAGTTACAAAGCCAGCGCGCTACCAACCGAGCTACGTCCCCGCCCACAAACCTACTGTATTAATTATATTTGTATGTGTACTATTAATTGATTTGGAGTTGTGTACAAAATAATTTACTTCTGTATTTTTTTGTGAGGCGCTTAGACCTGTTTTAGGATTTGCACCATATAAATACTCTCATATTATTATTAATAAGCCCTTGTTTTGTGGTTTGTTTTCTGTATGGTTTGAACATTTTTGTTACCTGTATAATGCTATAGCGGGCTGTATAATGCTATAGTGGGCTGTATAATGCTATAGTGGGCTGTATAATGCTATAGTGGAAACATGACTGTGTTGTGTTTTCATGGTGTGTTCTTAGTATTTTGTCATTTGTTGTAAACATTTGTGTTGAGATTTGTAGGTGTTGTAAAGCAAGGAGAGAACAAAATAATGTTCTGGTTTGTGCTGCACATAAGCTTTCATCATCATTCTTTGTGTTTATATGTATTTAAATATATATATGTCGTGCCGAATTCACGTAATTGCCGACTTCGCGGAATCGGCAAAATTTTTGCCCATTTCGCGATTACGCGAAATCGGCAGCGTTTTGCCGAACACGCGGAAAGGCTTCTAAAATGTGCCCATTTTGCGAAATCGGCAGTCACTTTTTGGTTTTAAACTTCTCAAATGCCTGGGATATCATCACACTTAGACAACTAGATACTCAATGGATAGATATTGCAATAATCGATAAGTTATGGCAAGTTATTGCAGAAAGTGGAGTTTTCGTGCATTTTTTATGCTCGACACAGACCAACATAGACCATACAAAACATAGTAGGGAGGTAAGGCAATGTTAATGCAATGTTCTGGTGACACAAAAAGTAACAGGCTGGCTGTCGCTTTTGCGAAATGGGCAAATTTTAGAAGCCTTTCCGCATTTTCGGCAAAACGCTGCCGATTTCACGTAATGGGCAGCGTTTCGCCGATTACGCGAAATGGGCAAAAATGTTGCCGATTCCGCGATTTCGGCAATTCCGTGAATTCGGCACGACATATATATATATATATATATAGACACGCACGCACACACAGACGGACGGTGATACGCACTTACACACACACACACACACCGTCACACACACACACACACACACACACATAAAAGTAGTGTCTAGTAGCTTTACATGATTTCTTAACCTAATCTTGTTAGTAGAAATTCACATAGGTAAGCTCCACTTTAAGTAAACTTACTTGTGTATATAGCCACTTAGCTTACGACTTAATTGTAACTTTGTTAGCAGCAAAAGTGACATTTTCTGATAACGATCATTTTATGCAAAATGGAGAGGAGGGAGGATTAACGGATGTTTGTTTGTCTCGGCTACATAACAAAATGTTAACAAAATTATTTTAAAATTGTTTTAAAAAAATGGAGAGGAAGGAGGAGAAATGTAACCCCAAGCCCCCTTCGATGTCTCACAAAAATTTAATAAATCTTGTTGGTTAAATGCGTTTATGTTAGTGTGTGTGCGTGTGTGTGAGTGGGGTGGGGGGTTGCGTGTGTGTGTGACATGAATATTCTGTGAAAAATATTCGTTCTTTGGGTTCAATCTCCCAAACAATAAACAATTTTATAAAGGTACATAACACTCTTAACTTTTAAGAGAAAAATGTGTAAGAATACGAATAAACAAGATCACAATAATGATATGATTGAATAAATTGTTGCTATTTTTTTTTTTTACCCCTCCCTAACAAAATTATTGAAGTAGAATATCTGCCTAGGTGTCGAAATTGATCAACATTTGTCTGTGTCTCCTCACATTGTGAATATGATCCGCATCGCAAACTTTGAGCTTAGACACATCAGTTCAATTCGCCACTTTCTTACTGCACAAGCAACTCAGACCCATATATCTGCCTTTGTCTTGACACGTCTCGACTATTGCAAATCACTTCTTGTAAGCTGCCCACAATACCTCTTGAATAAACTCCAAAAAGTCCAGAATTACTCTGCCTGTCTTGTCGTGAAGGTCAGCAAGAGAGATCACATCACTCTCCATCTCAGACGGGCGCAGTGGCCTTGTGGATAAGACATCGGCCTCCTAATCGGAAGGTCGTGAGTTCAAATCCCGGCCGTGGCTGCATGCCTGGTGGAGATTTTTCCAATCTCCCAGGTCAACTAATGTGCAGACCTGCTAGTGCCCTAACCCCCTTCGTGTGTACACACAAGCACAAGACCAAGGGCGCACAGAAAAGATCCTGTAATCCATGTCAGATTTTGGTGGGTTATAAAAACACGAAAATACCCAGCATGCTTCCCCCGAAAGCGGCGTATGGCTGCCCTAATGGCGGGGTCAAAACGGTCATACACGTAAAAGCCGTGGAAGTTTCAGCCCATGAACGAAGCAAACTCCCTATCTCGGACAATTGTATTTGCTTTCAGTAGACGCAGGTATCCGATATACGTACGTAAAATCATATGTTAATTGCCTCTGCTTTGGTGCGGTGTCGTCTACTGGCCCCTCATATATCTGTCAACTCAGCAAAATGTACAAGCCCACTCGAACCCTCCGCCCATTCTCAGACAGCCTCATCTTTTGCATCCCTAAAGTCCACACAAAAGCTAACGGCGAACAGGCCTTCTCTGTTGCTGCCCCTCCCATCTGGAACTACATCCCACAAACTGTCCGTCATTCACAATCCCATCCTTCGTTCACATCTGCCATGAACATATATCTCTAGCTCTTCAAACAGCATCTCTAGTCATGTTTTTGCTTCATGAAACACCCTCTTTTCCAGCACTGAATGCGTGTACATTGTACATGTGGTGGTAAAAAGAAACAACAACAAAGATTGAGATCCATTTTACCTGGTGCGTGTGTATGTGAGCTTGTTGTTGGATGTTGGATGTCGCATGTTTTTTGCATGTAGGTATTTTGTCTGTCAACACACAACAGCAATCAGACCAACCAGACAAGAACTGGCCTTTCAAAATGTTAATATAATCCAGTCAGCAGAAAAACAAATTTACATTTCATACGTACACAGAGAACATTCCTCGGAAATGTACATCCTTACATTTGCATTCGCACATAAATAGTCCATCTTTTTTCAAGCATATCAAAAAAGCTGCACACTGCACCTAAACCAAAGAACAGCTTCTAATGAAAACAGCTGGACAAGTGGTCACTTTATTAAATTTAAAAAGCTGCAGGGCTTAAGATCGTGCTAAACAAAAAACAAAACAAAACTCCTATCTCCTGCTGTTACAAACATCTCAAAATGTCAAGGAGCAAACTCTAATACAACTGCTATCCTAAAGCACAGCTCAGTAAAACAAAATTGAATCGAAAAATGGACAGAAATTAAACGCATCGTTTAACCACTACCATGTTAGAAACACTGACAGCAAGTTCTGAAAAACATACAATTCTGCAGAACTCACTCCACTTAAAATGCACACACAAAAGCAAAGTTATAACGGCATGTTTTTACAAGATGCAAGTTTTCTTTGCAGAAACCCTTTCACACACAATTGCGACAACTACACATTAGCCAGTCCAACTCCAATAGTCTCCTGTCCGCCCAGCGACCTTCCCCTTGACCCTGCTTGTGACCTCGATGTTTTATGCCCCCGCAAGGGGCAAGTACTCTCTAAACACCCAAAACCTCAAAGAGAGATAACTGGCGGAAACCTATATGACGGCTTACTAGTGGCAAAACCTCATAATTGTAATTATCAAGGGAAAATTAGTAATTTTCCCTTGATAATTACCATTTTCACGTGTTAATTACTAATTTTCCCGGGAAAATTACAAATTTTTCCTGGAAAAATTACTAACTTTCACCTGTTAATTACTAATTTTTAGTTTTGGCTCACTTCCTGACGGATTGCTAGTGCCAAAACTAAAAATTAGTAATTTTCCCGTGAAAATTAGTAACTAACAGATGAAAACAGTAACTGACAGCGTTAATTAGTAATTATCACGTGATAATGGGTAACACCAGGTTTTGGCACTAGTAAGCCGTCATACTCCTGTCCGCCCAGCCGACCTTCCCCTTGACCCTGCTTGTGACCTCGATGTTTTATGCCCCCGCAAGGGGCACGGTACTCTCTAAGCACCCAAAACCTCAGAGAGATAACTGGCGGAAACCTTCCTATTGAGATAAATGAATTCATTCAACCATGGCAATATTTCAAAACACAATTCAATCTCTTCGGAAAAGAAGAAAAAGAAAACAATCTAAACAGATTTGAGAGAAAAAACCGAATCAAGTACGTTAATTATAGAAAAATCCGCATATTACACTTACATCATCATCATCATCATCATCATCATCACCATCATCATCACCATCATCATCACCATCATCGTCAATCCCCTGACTGGGACAGTCGTCGGGGGGACATGAGGGATGAGGAGGCAGAGACTCCATGCATTTCTGTCGGGGGCTGTCACCAGTAGGTCGGGGAAGCTACAATGTACAAGAACATGTAAATCCCATAGTCCGGACTTCATCCCATTGAAATCATTTTACTTACCACCTCAATTACCATTAGTTTCACAAAATCTAAACAAGAAATGCACCAGTACCTCTGATGAGAGAACACCATAGGCTTTCCCTCCCAGGCTGAACCCTAAGACAGGACTGATTGGAAAATTGATGAGGGTCAACCAGAATTGCGACATGTCTGAAGGTCATCAATAATAAAACATTTGAAGGTGGGGTGTTTTTTTTTTTTTGGGGGGGGGGGGGGGGCTAGGCCATTTACTAGAGTTCAGTTAGCAGAGATCAGCTAGCCTCTGGGCGAAACGTGAAAAGTATACGCCTGATGTTTAAAATCCACATAGATTAGGTGCCTGCACAGGTATATTATCTACAAGTTAGTATCCCCCTTCATTGGCTCTGTCAACGCCTGTTTTAACAGCT